>NW_026526777.1:58632345-58903731 GCF_024362965.1 Panthera pardus | reverse complement strand
TACTCAAAATGGACCACTGTCGTGCAAGATGTTAACAACAGGGGAGGCTAGGCGTGTACGGGAGCATGGTATGGTATATGGAGACTCTCTGTACTTCCTATTATATTTTGCTGTGAACTTAAAACTGATGTAAAACATCAGGCTTACTAAATGTATGAAACAACAAAAACAACAAAATATGGTTTCCTTTGAAGCTACTCTTAGCATATACTAACTCATGATACAGTCACCTTGAACATTAAAATAGAGATCAAAGTAACACAATAGGGGTACTGTCTCCCATTTGGAAGTATATGAAAATGCATAAACAAAACACAAAAATACAACAGTTATTTGTATACTTAGGCAACAAAACAATTGATGAATATGATCCAAAATCTTATACCTATAAACAGGGGTTCAGCACCATAGGAATCAAACCTGGGTTCTCCATATAATTACGAGATTTTCATTCTAATTTTAAATCAAAAATCATTATGTTGATCATACCTCAGAATCATAATGAAAGCTTAATCACATAAAAAAAAAAGATTATAATGACCTCATATTGCCCTAGTAATTTTTATACAAATACCTACTTCATATGGATGATGAAACTGAAACCAGTACCATGGTAACCATCATGTTACTTGCTAGGAAAACAAAATTTGAAGACACCACCAAAAATGACGTCAGGGCTATAATTCCTATGCAGAACAGATTTCATCCAGCAGGCCAAAGATGGCTACCCTCAGAACATCCTACTTGAATGACTGGCCCTTGGTTGTTCCCTGGGATCTTGGATTTAAGGAGGGTTCCCACCATTCCCTAGCTGGTTAAGAGTGGTTCACTGTGCCTAAGTGCTGGTACAAGCAATGTCCTCAAGGCTGTACACTTGATTTCCTTGGTGGAAACCTGGAATTTTGGGACATGCTAAGGAGAAGATGCCTATGTGATTAGCATTTGATGAAAACCTCGGGCACTGAGTATCCATAAGCCTCGTACTGGCAGACCACATTTCACTTGTGCTGTCCTAATTTCATGCTGGAGGAATTTAGCACATCCTGCTAACTCCATAGAGAAAGGATTGCTGGAAGCCTGCGCTTGGTTTCCTCTGGCCTTCACCCCATGCACCATTGCTCGGTGCTCATTGGCCTTTCTAGCCTGTCCCCATACCAAGCCACACGCATGACTACAACTATATGCTGAGTCCTGTGAGCTCTTCTAGCGAATAATCAAATCTGGGTGTCATTGGGATGCCTCTAACACAACTGCATTATATGAAATTTCATTATTTCGGTTGATGTCTTTCACGTGGTTACAGTCAGAAGGTTATGTCACAGAATACCTTTCCTGGAATCTCTTTTCTTGGTGTTTGCCTTGAAAATTCCTACATCCCTACATATCCATTTGAAGAAAGGTTTAAAAGGAATAGATGAAATCATGATGTCAGAAAGTGTGAAACAAGCAACAATCTTATTTTACTCTAAAAAAAAACAGAGAAAGAGAGCAAATCCTGGTGATTGCCCCTATGTTCTACCATATAAAAGTTCTCTGAAATATGAAAAATCAGTTAATTTTCTCCAACTACCTAGGACTTAGTTCATTTTTCTGGCAGATAGGAATCAAAGAAGTAACAGGGATCATTCTACAACAATCAGAACTGTCAGACAGAATATGAAAACATACTACTGATTATAGTGTTCTTTTGTTTCTTTTCCTTATGTTCCTAGAACATTAAAAATATAGTTCACCTATTAAAGGCGGTTATCGCCAAAATAATCAAAACTCACAAATACGGCATCCAAAATGTCAGATGAGTTATCTTGATGTCTCCCTATCTGACCCTCCTTCCAATTCTCTTATTTTGCCCTAAATGATACTACCGTATGAAGTACCCCCATTTTATATGGCATTAACGTATATACATTTATCACTGACTACAAATGCTTATGTTCACCCATGGTAGTTAGGACATAACTCTGCATCATCAGCTAGGTCAGTCCTTACTGTCTTGCCAACAGTGAGCATCACAGTAAGAGTGGGGACATTTGGGGATACTACTCTGACAAATTCTGGTACGAGAAGCTCACCTGAGAGTGTTGCTGCATTTCAAATAGTCTGCTCTTCCCTTTAAAGGACTAGTGTATTTTACCACCTTCCAGTAGAAACACAATACACACCGGCTTACTTTCCTTCATTTACTCCCTGTAGTCTCCGCCATTCACATCATTCCCTGTTTGGCTCGTCTCTTCTTTCCTGAGGTTCCTTAGGCCTTCCAGTGTCTTGAAAGGGAACTAGCCATTTAGCTCCTTTGGTGGCACTCTCAATTTAATCTGTTGCTGACACCACATACGATATGCAACTTATCTCCTTTTCACATCTCTTTCTCTTTCCTATGCACTTAACAGGCCGTTTTCTTTAGATATTAGAATATATCAGTATTCCTGTTTGAAATCAACATTCTGTCAAATGACCTTTGAATAAAATACAGTTCTTACCTTCTACTTGTCCATTTAATACACTTTGCCCTTTCTGATCCACAGCTCCAGAGACATGAGGAACATATTTGTTGGGCTTCTCAGACACACACTGTTAAAAGTAGCATCAGTAATGAGTTGCGTGAAGACTTCCTAATCCTTTTCCAAGAAAATATCTGAATTTATGATTTTAATAACTATCAGACTTACAAATAAGAAAACCGTATTGAACACCAAAACATTTAAATACAAAACCTCATATGTGCTCTCTTGATTCAGCGTCCCTTTGAATCTTCATTTGGCTATTGACTCTCTAAACTGATCATGGAAGGCCAGAATAAATACTTTCAAAGGCAGAAGCCTGGCTTGTATGCAGATTTCAAAAAGGAACTAACAAAACCCCTTCCTTTGCATTCCTGACCCAAATAAAAGGACATTTGAAATAAGGTTTGAAACAAAATCTTTAAAAGTGTACTTGCTATAAATGAAAACTGCTTCTAATAAAATGGCAGACATTTGTTTCAGTGTCAATTCATACCTCACATGATCAGAAACTTTGGAGTATATCATGTTGTGTATCAACAAAACACTGTCGTAGCTGCTGCTTCGTTTAGGTAAACAGAGGCTTGACCTTTTTCTTGACGAAAGAAGGGTTGGATCGAATGGCAAAGTAGTAAGAAAAACTTTTCTTAAAATTATGATGAACTAGTAGCAGAAACAATGTAGATATAGGTATGGAACTCTTCAGAATGTGTAGTAAGCATTCAAACGGCAAGTATAAGAACATGTATGTCTTAGTCACCTAAAATGTGCCAAGCACTCATTTCACTATGCACATTTTCTTTTTTACACACAACAACAATAATGATGATTATGATGATGGAGTGAGCCTTCCTACAGCTTGGTCACTCTAAGACGTTGGAGTAAAATGATGATCCGTGGTCCTCTCTGTCCAGAATGTCCCTCGCCACGGTCTACACGACTGGGCCTTCTCATCTTTCACTTGGCACCTTTTGCCACTCTCAGATCTTTTCTGACTACCAAAATTCCCACTCCCACTCTCATCCTCATCCTCACTACAAACGCCCCCAATATTCTCTCAACTAACATTGTCCATCCCCTACCGATGAAGCCTTTATAGTGACTTATAACAGATTGCTGTTGACTTACTTTTCTGCTCCGACCACAACAACCTAAACCCTCCACTTGTACACTCAGTAGCTAACTGCTTGGTACGTACTCAGTATGCAAGGACCAATTAATTAAGGTCAAAACATTTACACTAATCTCACTGAGAAGATCTCAAAAGTACCAAATCACTATACCGTTGGCCCTTGAACAAAGCAAGGGTTACGGGCTCTGATGGCCATGCACTCGAAAATCCACAAATATCTTTTGAAACCTCAAAACCAAATAAAAAAAAAACAAAAATTCCTACCGAATTTCCTACTTTAAAAGCAATCACACTTAAAAATCAAAAAGTATATATGTATTGAAAACCAGAACATTAAAGCAGAATCGCTTGTATATGCTCTCTAGGTCTAATCTACCTTTTCGGCCTAGTTTGGCCATTGACTCTGTAAACTGAGCATGGGAGGTCAGGGTTAGGATAACGGAATGCTGAGCTTACCAACAATATTCACAGTCGATTAATGCATGTTTTCCCTGTTATATGTATTACATACTGTATTTTTACACTATAAACTGAAGGAAAGGTTACTAAGAAACTCGTAAGGAAGGGGTGCTGGGTGGCACTGTCGGTTCAGGGTCAGGCTCTTGACTTTGGCTCAGGTCATGATCTATACTTCCTGAGTTGAACGCTGACAGTGTGGAGCCTGATGAAAATTCTCCCTCTGCCCCCACTTCCCTACTCACGTGCTCTGTCCTCTCTCTCTCTCCCAAAATGAATAATTAAAAAAAAACCAAGATGAAAAAGAAAATCATAAGGAAGAGAAAATATGTTTACAGGATGGTACTGTGTTTATTGAAAAAAATCTGTATGTATGTGGACTCCCACAGTCCAAACGCATCTTGTTCAAGGCTCAAATGTATACCTTTATGATGTCATCGCTAAGAGCTTACGGGAACTTATTATAGCCCCAAATGAGAACATCAAAAACCCATTCTAACTTTGCCAATCTTTTCTGGACACAAGGGCCATTTTATTGGCCTTTGAACATCTTCCCATGGAAAACAAGTATTCTTTGGGGGGCCTGGGTGACTTAGTCGATTAGGCACCCAACTTTGCAATTGCGAAAAGCAAAGCAAAAGGTGGAGGGGGGAGTTAAGATGGCAGGGGAGGGGATCAGAATTTCCCTTGTCCCTCAAACACAGCAGTATTGAGGTCACAACACTTGGAATACCAGGAATACAGGCTGCAGAGGGACAGAAAAATCTCCGCAGGTGCAGAGTGACAGCTTGGCGGGACAGAAGGGTGTGTATGAGAATTGGGAGAAATAAAATGGGCAGCACAGGCATGGAGTGGGGGAAGGCCTTTGGTGGAGAAACGAAAGGAAGGTAGAGAGAGAGAGGCTGTGGCAAGTGCATTTGGATATGAGAAAGCCTGTCCGGACCACAGACCAAGGAGAGGTCCAGAGAGCCAGTTTCTACTTTGGAAAACAGCCTTAGAGGGTAAAAAACAGAATTTTCAAGGTGGCCACACTTTCTCTCGACCAGAGCTACCACCTCCCATGCCTGGTGGGGAGGGAGCCGCCCCTAGGCTTGGTAGCAATCTCAGGGCTACACTGGGAGAGAACACCTTGAGTATGGTGGAAAGGGGAGGTATTGCCCTGCCCAAGGGAAAAAGACCGTGCAGGCACGAGCCAGAGGCCCTCTGTCCACTGGGCAGAGTGGCGCAACTCCACTACCAGGTCCGAGCAAAGCGGGATCCTACAGGGTTTTGAATCCCAGCTCAGTACTCAGGTGGCACAGGGGACTGTGCAGCAAGGCAAGCCGGCTCCCCAGGCTATTCCGTGAGGATAGCCTAAACAGTGAGTTTTGAGACACCTCGTGTGGGCAGGAGAGATGGGGTGTCGCCATGTCTCTCCCCATGACCAACATCGTGGGGCTTCAGGGAATGGACAGTGAGCCTCAGTGAAGGCAGGCCCATTGCACCAAACCCTGACACTCTGTGCCTCGTAACTGCTTCTCTATAGGAGTGAGACTGACACTGATGGGACCAGACAGCCCCTGCTCTAGACCAGCACAGCCACCAGTCCCAGGCACCAATAGACAACTCTCCTCCGGTTTTCTATCTTTGTTTGTTTGTTTGTTTTCGTTTGAGTTATTATTCTTTTGTCTTTCCTTTTTCTTTTTTAAAGTTTATTTCTTCATTTTGAGAGAGAGAGTGAGTGATCAAGCAGAAGAGATGCAGAGAGAGGGAGAGAGACAGAATCCGAGCAGGATCCATGCTCTCACTGCAGAACCTGGTGGGGGTTTCGAACCCACCAACAGCGACAACATGACGTGAGCCAAATTCAAGAGTCAGACGCTTCACCTACTGAGCCACCCAGGCGCCCATCTTTTCTTTCCTTTGCTTTCCCTTTCTTCTCTTTTCCCTTTTTTTCTCTTTCTACTCTCCTCTTTCCCCTTCTCCCTTTGGAAACAGCCTAGTAGTCTTGAGTTGACGTGGGTCAAAGCTAATTATATATCTACATTTATCTCTATATCTTAATATATACCTATATATCTATACATAGATATATCTATAGATATATCTATATATATTTTTTCCCCTTTGTTCCTCTGTTCTGGTTCTTTGTTTGTTTCATTGTACATTTTCTCTATACTTTTCTAGATCTCCTTCTTCATTTTCCTCCCTCTCTTTCTGGATTAAGCCCTATAGCTCCTTTGAGTCACTTCCTGGTCTTTTTTTCAACTCCAGTCATTTCTCTTTTTGTTTGGGCTAAGGATTCTTCCCCATCTTCTTCCCCTCTTTTCCAGGATTACTTCAACAAACAAATCAAAGCACACCTGGTGGAAGGCCCAAACCGCCACTCCAAGTAGCGAGAACAGCAGCCAAAGACGCACCGAAAGAGTGCACACAACACACTCAAAAAAAATTTGTTCAACGGCCAGGCCCTGGACAGTGTAGGAGCTCTTTTTATTACAGTAGTACTCGCAGGTGTGGGACACAGAACAAGCTATTAACACACACGAAGGGCCGGAATCTAGCCAAAACGACGAAATCACAGAATTCCCCTCAAAAAAAATTCCGGGAAGAAAGGACAGCCAGAGAAGGGCTCAAAAGAGACAGAAACCATATATGTGAGCACATTTTTTGGAATGACACTCACAAGACGCATAGTTGCGCCTGAAACCACGCATAGAAGACGGCAGACAATCTACTGCTTCAGAGATCAAGGACCTAAGGAATCGTCATGATGAACGCTGAACATGAAATGGTGTAAAGGAGATACAAAGTAAACTAGATGCAGTGACGGCAAGGACGGGAGAAGCAGCAGACAGAATCGGTGAAACAGAAGATACAATTGTGGACAAAGATGAAGCAGGGAAAGGAAAGGAAGGAAATGACTAGATCACGAGGCAGGTACTAGAGACCTAGGTGATTCAGTGAGACGAAATATTAGCCAGATCCTAGGAGTCCCAGAAGAAGAAGAGTGAGAGAAAGGGGCAGAAGGTTTTTTTTGAACAACTTATAGCTGAGAGCTTCCCTCATCTGGGGAAGGAAACGGGCATCCAAGTCCTGGCGGCACAGAGAATTCCTTTCCAAATCAACAAACCCAGGTCAACACCACGACATGCCATAGCGAAACTGGAAAACTACAAAGATAAAGAGAGGATTCTGAAAGCAGCTAGGGACAAACGGGTCTTAATCGACAAGGGAAGACACATAAGGGTAGCAGCAGACCTGTCCAAAGAAACTTGGCAGGGCAGAAGGGAGGGGTAGGAAACGGTCAATGTGCTGAATGGGAACATCTGCGGCGAAGGATCCCTTCCCAGGCAAGGCTGACATTTAGAACAGAAAGAGAGAGAAAGGCTTTCCCAGACAAACAAAACCTAATGGAGTTCATGACCACTAAACCAGCCCTGTGGGAGATCCTAACGGGCGACTCTGTGAGTGGAAAGCAGCAGAGACTACAAAGGACCAGAGGCCTCACCAAAAGCATGAAACCTTCAGATAACACAATGACACTAAATCCATATCTTTAACTAATCACTCTGAATGGGAATGGACTCAATGCCGCAATCAAAAGACACAGGGAATCAGAATGGGTAAAGCACAAAACAAAACCAAACAACAAGATCCATCTATATGTTGTCAACAAGACACTGATTTTAGACCCTAGGACACCTCCAGGTTCAAAGTGAAGGTATGGGGAACCACCTATCATGCTACTAGAAGTCAAAAGAAAGCTGGACTCGCCACACTTCCACCAGACAGACTAGATATTAAAGCAGAGACTGTAGTAACAGATTCAGAAGGGCATTGGATCATAATTAAGGGGTCTATCCATCAAGAGGAGCTAACAATTGCAAGTGTTTATGCCCCCAAAGTGAAAGCCCACACATATGAATCGATTACTCACAAACATGATTAAAGGTATACATACAAATACCATGATTGTAGACGACTTTAAGACTCCACTCATGGCAAAAGGCGGATCGTCAAGGCAGAAAATCAGTAAGGAAACACAGATCCAATGTGTCATTGGACCAGACGTATTCAGATATACATAGATATATATTGGCCTCATATATATACATTTATATACATGGATATCAACACCGATATATTAAGATCTTTTCATCCAACAGCAGTAGAACGCACATTCTTCTTAAGTGCACATAGAACATTCTCCAATGTCTCCAAGTGACATCCTGGGTCACAAAACAGCCCTCCACAAATATAAGAGGACTGAGATCATACCTTGCATATTGTCAGATCACAACAACGAGCACTTGCTCATTCTTTCTCTCTCTCCCTCCCTTTCCAAGAGAAATGCAAACATTTCAAAAACATTTATCTCAGCCCCTTCCAAGAAAGAGAAAAACAAGAATAATAAACCTTGTGGGGCAACGAGTCCTGGATGGAAACCCCACACAGACAGTAGAATTCCATAACCAATATGTTGACAATGGAGTTGACAGAGAGTGATGTACTAAAAGAACAGACACTAAAGAAATAGTTTCTGCAAGGACAAATTAGGGTAGGGGTAAACCATTAAAAACGAGCCTGGTGCGGGGAACACATATGTGGCACAGTCAGTTCAGCATCCACCTTCAGCTCATGAGTCATGATCTCACGGTTTGTGGTTATCAGCCCCACGTTGAGCTCTGTGTTGACAGCTCGGAGCCTGCAGCCTGCTTTGGATTCTGTGTGTCTCTCTGTCTCTGCCCCTACCCCGCTTGCACTCTGTGTCTCTCTCTGTCTCAAAAATAAATAAACTTTGAAAAATAATTAAAAATACCGTAATAAGCATGGGTTGAGAAGAGGGAAAAAGGAAAAAACAAAACAAAACAAAACAAATGACCAATCAATCAAGCATGAGCTTAAGACAAAAAAGAAAAGGAAAAATGTGAGCCAAAGAAGGTAAGTGGAAACAACATACATTTTTCAACAGGTACATAAGTAGGATTGGGAATATACTATGAAAAATAGTCCCTTTTAAACCTTTTAAAGATATATGTCTTTATATATGTGTGATATATATATATATATATATATATATATATATATATATATGTGTGTGTGTGTGTGTGTGTGTACGTATAGGTGTACATAAATATGTATACATATAAGTGTGTATTTATATATAAGTGTAAATATATATGTGTTTATATGTGTATATTATATATATCTCTACCGATATCTGTCTATCTATATCTATCTATCTATCTATCTATATCCATATCCATCTATCTATGTATCTATGTATATAATATTTATGTAAAAGAGAGGCTTTGATTCACAGTATATCCCTAATAATACTGACTCTTATCACTCTACAGTTATCTGGTTATAAATACTGTAATAAAGAATTTAATTTTTTTCACTATAAATAAATTGTTCAATTCCTGGCATCTATCGCTTCCGAAAAGCTAGAAATTATTACTAGACTAACAAAAGAACAGAAAAAGAGAGGTTCCTAACACGTCAACTTTCACTATGGAGGAAGAATTGGGAATGAGAATTCTAGGAGGAAATGGGAACCTTTAAAGGATGTAGGTAATGGGACACAGATGGGGTTAAACAAACCAAGGCTGAGGACTTTTTCTCTGCACTTCTAAGCTCACAATGGGAGGATACCAAAAATATACTGTAACCTTCTTTCTTATGTAACTCCTGATTGCCTCAATAGAATTCATTTGCGTGTATACATGTTAAACACTAAAACGGAATATAAACTGAAGCCTGACTTTTTAAATTCACATATTTAATTGTGATATATCATGCGTATTTTGTTACTTTTCAAACTCCATTCTACGGAATTCCATTTCCCTACTCATTTGTTCACATTCAACAACCATGACATTGCTTCTTCCAAGCAAGACTTTATTTTAGGAGCTCCAGGAGTCAAACCAGTGCGTTTCCTAACCTCCAGGAGCTTATCATGATTTAGGGGCTTTGAAATGAATACTGAAATAAATATCAGATGTCTGAAACTTTAAATTTTAGAATCTGACACAAGGACTAGGAGGAGATAGTGTTCAAAGCTAGAATGGGCAAGATTTCTGAAATTAGAAATTTGACACCTTGGCTATGAAGAGCCTCTGCCCATAGAGCTACTCTTTTCAGCAAAATACGTATTCTTCGGGGAGATGCACAATTTTAACTTACTCTTCATGGAGTTATTTCAAAACTACAGGGGAACACCTTTGTAAGGTAAATGTTGAGAAATAATGTAAACATCTAAATTTCTACATTTTCTACTATGGTTTTATTCTAAATGTAGAACAAAGGATAGAGCCAAAAGAAAATCCTGTATCTCACCAAAATAAAACTTGCCCGGGGCGGGGGGCAACCTACAATAGATACTTGGACCCAATCACGTTTCATTTAGGCGTGAGTATTATCAGTCATGTTACGATCACAGTAAGAATCCTTATCCTTAAGCAAACGTCATATTGCCTCCATTGTGGGAAAGCTTTTCCCACTATAATTTGACGGTCATTATATATTTTCCAGCCCATTCTTTTATCAGCCTCCACCTGTAGGATTTACCACAGTACAACAAAACAAAACAAAACAAAACATTCAACGCGTCATGTATCTGTAAAGTGGTTTGTTCTTGCCAACTTTCCATGACACACATAAAATGATGATACACAGGCTCCTCTTAAATTTTCAGAGTGAATAAGGGAGAAAACTCAATTCAGAGCAGGAAAGTGAGTTTCACAGGAGGGTACTTTACCTTGGTACCAAAATCTAAGTCTTGGCTAGATGAGGTAGACCATGAATCGTCAGGACCAGGTTTGTCGGAAAGCCTTTAGAGCAAAAAAATACAACAAACACATGTTCATTCATTTAAAAACAAAATTTAAAAAAGTTAAGGGAAAGGTCACCTATCTGTTTATTCCACGAAGTTTCTTGGTATAATGAAAAGTTGGCCTCTGGTTTTGTCATTAAGTTTTATTTTAATTCCAGTAATAGGAACATCCAGAGTTATAGTAGTTTAAGTTGTACAAAATAGTGATTCACCAACTCCATACTCACCCCGTGCTCATCATGACAAGGGCACTCCTTCATCCCCATCATCTCTTTCACCCCTCCCACCACTCACCTCCTCTCCACAACCATCCGTTTCTTCTCTGCAGGTAAGAGCCTATTTCTTGGTTTGTCTCCCCTTTTGTTTCCTCCCTTTGCTCGTTTGTTGTTTCTTAAGGGCTACATGAGTAAAATCATATGGTATTTGTCTTTCCCTGACTTTGCTTACCATACTACCCTCAGGCTCCATCCAGGTGATTGCAAATGGCAAGATTGCATTGTTTTATGGTTGAGTAATATTACAGTGTGTGTGTGTGTGTGCATGTGTGTGTGCGTGTGTGTGTCTGTGTGTATGGATATACATATACACACACACATACATTCATATAGGGCTTCTTCTTCGTTCACTCAGCTGTCAATGGACGCTTGCACTGGCTGTTGGAAATAATGCCGCAATAAACACAGGAGTGCGTGTGTCCCGTGGAATTCTTGTTTTTGTATTCTCTTGGGTAGTATCCAGTAGTGCAATTACTGGATCATAGGAGAGTTCTGTTTTTAATTTTTTGAGGAACCTGCATACTGTTTTCCACAGGGGCCGCACCCATTTGCATTTCCACCAACGGTGCAAGAGGTTTCCTTAGTCTCCACATCCTCGCAAACACTTGCTTCTTGTGTCTTGGAATGTAGCCATTCTGACAGGTGTGACGTGGTATCTCGTTGTAGTTTGGGGAGCATCTTTTCATGTGTCTGTTGACGATCTGTTGTTGTCGTTGGAAAAGTGTCTGGTTATGTGTACTGCTCATTTGTAAACTGGGCTTTTTTGGAGGGGGGTGATGTTGACATGAATCAAGTTTTTAGACATTGTGAACACTAACCCTTTACTGGATTTGCCAAATATTTCCAAATTTGTTCTCCCATTCCAGAGGTTGCCTTTCAGTTTTGACTCTTTCCTTCACTGTGCAAAAGCTTTGTAGGTTGAAGTAGTCCTCAAATTTTATTCTTGCTGTATTTCCCTTGGCTCAAGAGACATAACTAGTAAAATGTTGCTACAGCCAAAGTTAGAGAAATGACGGCCTGTGCTCTCTTCAAGGATTTTTTTTTTTTTTTAGGGTTTCAAGCCTCACACTTAGGTCTTTAATTCATTTTGAGTTTATTTGTGTGTATGGTACAGAAATTGGTCCAGGTTCATTCTTTGGCATGTGGCTTGTCCAGTTGTCCCAACACCATTTGGTGAAGCGACTGCCTTTTCCCCACTGGATAGTCTTTCCTGTTTGTGGAAGATGAACTGACCATACAGTGGTGGATTGATGTCTGGGTTTGCGGTTCTATTCCACTGAGCAATGAGGCTATTTTGTACGCCAGTACCCACAATACTGTTTGGATACCACACACACACAAGCACATACAAACACACACGCAGACACACACACACAATGAAATATTACGCAGCTCTAAATGAGAATGAGATCCTGCTATCTGCAACATCATGGATGTACCTAGATGGCATGAGGATAAGTGAAATAAGTCAGACAGAGAAAGACAAATCCTCTATGATTTCACTTCTGTGTAGGATGTAAAAATGGGAATCAATGAACAAACAGAGCAAAAGCAGAAACACACCCATAAATGCAGATATTTGACTCTTGCCAGAAGGGAGGGGAGGTGGGGGGATGGACAAAATGGGGGAAGGGGAGAGGGAGTTCAGGGTTCCAGTTATAGAATGAATAAATCACAAGGCTCAAAGGTACAGCATAGGGAATCTAGCCTGTGGTATCGTAATAGCCTCATACATTAACAGATGGGAGCTACGCTTATGGCGATCACGGTGAAACATCCAGAGTTGTTGCATCACATATTACATTGTGTGTCACGTAGACCTCCGTTTAAGTAAACGTATCGAAGTTTAGGTTTCTATGTTATGAGTGGTAGTACTAACTAGAGATTGAAAGACTCAAAGTTCCCAAGGCCAACTTTGTTCCCACACTGGTCTTGCCTTGTTTAGGTCCATAATAACTAGCAAGACACTCCAAGCCTTCAGGGGCATTCAGCTACCCAAGGAGGGAGACTGTGATCAAAATGGTCCTGGTAGTTGTGCCTCTATTTCTCTATATGCTGCCTGAATATTTTCTTCCCTATGAGCTCCCACTCCTACATCACTCTTTGGCACGGTTCTGTGGCATTCCCCAACCTTTCAATCTGTAGGCTATGAAGCCATTCACTCCTACAACAAGGATGGGCTCCAATGACCGAGGGTAGGGACCATGTCCTGCTCCTGGAGAACAAGCGAATTGGGAGTCTCACTCATCCACACAGTCACCTCAACATAGGCATGTTATCACCGATCCAGATGAAGCTCCCTTACTGATTTCACAAGTCAGACCTACCCCTGCCCAGCCCTACAAGTACATGGGAAGGGCATCACAGATTTAGGAAAAGAGGTGGAGTGAGGAGACAGCTTGCCTTGGGCCATACATCTCTGATGTTCGGAATCTTCACCCCCACCCCCAATTCCTTGAGAGGATCTAAGCTATCCTCCCTCAGTTGGGGTGGAAGTAGGGGATATCATATTTCTATCTGCTGTAAACAGACTCTTCCCAGAAGCTCAAATGATTTTTAATCTCTCTCATCAGAAAATCTGAGGTATGCTCGCACCTTTAATGAAACCAACACACACAAAAGCAGAAAACTGATCACGACCCTCTTGAACTCTCTATTTGAATATGCCTTTCTAAACAACTCCCCTAATCCTGGGTCCTTCATTCCTGTCATTCACCTTTATCTCACTTGGCATAACCCCCCATATTCTGACATCTTTTCTCAAACTCGTATTGCTAACCAACTCAGTGTTGTTCTCCTTGAAACCTGGTCTCCTCTGCTAATTCGATTCTTACCCCCCTTCATTGTATTCATTAGACCCACTCCCCAGCCTTCTATTATTAAAACAGTTGCCTGCAAGATCAAGACAAAAAAGAAGGAAAGAAAGAAAGAAAGAAAGAAAGAAAGAAAGAAAGAAAGAAAACCAGAATTTAAATCGCATTTCTGTCACTTATCATATCCAAATAGGTCACTTCAATCTCTTTTGAGTTTCCAAATCTCCAGGGAAACAACCATTGGGCAAGGAGGTGAAACATAGGTTGACGGACCAGAGGGTGTTTTGAGGAATTAATCTCTGTGTTTCCCTAAATCTGGAGATTCTAAGTGCTTTTGATTTGGCCTCTGGAGTAATGGAGAGTCCTTAAATGGCAGAAGTGGGGAAATTATTGGAAAAAAAAAAAAGAATAAATACCAAGGAAAAAAGAGAAGAAAGTCAAAAGGCAAAAACACAGTACAAAAAGTCATTGGAAAAAAAAAAAAACTCCAAAAAACCGAAAAGCTTCCTAGAACTAGACAAGGATACTAGCCCAAAGGGAAACCAGCCTGGGAACTTAGGCAACAGAGAATCATATAGCAATATCCTCGAAATAGAGAGTGAGTTTAGTTAATGTAACATGGTCTACAACTAGATATCCTTCCCTTACAGAAAACTCATTTGTCTCAAGAAGAGGGGATAGCACTACATGTAAGGAGTTGCCTTATGACATCTTGCTTTTTATGGAAAAGCCTTGACACCATGGCCATAGCTGACAACCACCCTAAAATCTCGGATGGTAAAAACAAGGGAGTAGTTACCACTGCACGAATGACTTTGGTTGGCACTAGTGTTCAAATATATGAGGCCAAATGCTTGGACTAACCCGGGTTCTTAAGCAAACCCTAAATTAGTGTTCCGACATCATTACCTTTGACATTCTGAGTTGATCTGCCCTAGGATCTGTATCTTCATCTCAGTGCTGCTGAGGAACCAGGGAATGGATGTGGAAGCTTCACGGGCTGATGGGCAAAGCCCCTCAGCTACCCGTTAACTATGGAATCATGGTCGAGTCATCAACCTCCCTGAACCACAGTTGCCAAAGTAATAAAATGTAGGCTACAACAGCACAGCTACTTGGCAAAGCTATACAATGACTATATAACTGAACAGATGTTACCCATAGGATATAGTGTCTGGTCCAGTGTAGAACACGCAACAACTGCTTTTGTTCTCTGCGTTCCCTTAGGAGACACATAATTTTCA
The DNA here is from genome assembly GCF_024362965.1 of Panthera pardus. NCBI lineage: Eukaryota > Metazoa > Chordata > Mammalia > Carnivora > Felidae > Panthera > Panthera pardus. Next base: position 58,888,490 of record NW_026526777.1, on the reverse strand, counting down.
GTTCATTCATTCCCTTTCCTTTCCTTTCCTTTCATTATCCGTTTCATTTCATTTCATTCCTTTATACTTTAAGAGTGAGTGCCCACAGAAATCGGGAAAGATATCCCAAGGAGGCTGTGAGCGCAAAACCCGACGGGGGGCTTGAACTCACAAACCTGAGTTGAAATCAAGAGTCACACCCTTAACCGACTGAGCCACCCGGGTGCCCCAGCAAATGTCATTTTTACAAATCCATAAATATCCTACCTGGCTATAGAATCCTCGTCAGCATTCTTATCTGCTCCTAAAGAAGAAAGCAAAATACATGTTAAATCAACAATCGAAAAATAGAGGAAAATTACAAGTGTACGGCTTATGATTTGTTAAAAAGTATTGCTTTGGGACCACACCTGGAAACCACACTACACTGAATGGTAATTATACCATTCGTAGGCTTAAAGCACTAAGAAATCTTACTTTCTCCTCTATATTGACCAAGAGCAAGAATGGGTTTTATCAGAATTTGACACCTACAGGGGAACTGATGTTTATAATGGCCATCACTGACCGACACTGTGACACTGGAGGAAACTGGTATCGTTAGGAGAATGATTATCATGAGCTGACAATGTCAGACTGAAACTAGCATGATTTTTCTGGACTTCCACTACTAGAGGAGTTGAAAGAGAGTATCTTTATTTTGCTGTAACACGGCAGAACCTCCCAGCTCTTCAGCAGACACTCTTCAGTTTTAGGAGGAAACACCCCCTCACAAAGTGTGCTCTATAGCTATTGTACTTTGCAGCATGGCCAAACCATAGCAAACAGACTCTCCCTGGTCTTATTTCCAATGGCAACGTAAGAAGGAAAGATTCGGCATTCCACTTTGATATAGTTCTAACCTCTTGAGGCTGTCTCCTTCCATTGCTAGAGAGTCTATCTAGACCCACCGCACATCACAGAGGAGGATGATCCCAATGTGAGTGCTCTGTAGTGGTTCATGAGGTCATTTTTCTCAACCCTCCCCATTAGGTGACACACATCTAGAGAAATCATACTTTTTGTCATGGAAGGCAGAGGTCATCAGATCCTCTACTGATGAGCAACTAAACAAAACAAAGGGCAAAGAATATCTTGAATGCCTACATTCAATTACCAGGATATTTTCGCTTTCTAAACATTCAAAGACATCCACTCTATGATTCTAACTACATGACACCTGGAAAGAGCAAGGCTATGGAGCTAAGGGTTGGGGTGAATGTAGGGAGAAACGGGCAGAGCACAGAGGCCTTTTTAGGCAGTGGAACTCTTTCACACGGTACCACAAAGGTGGATTCACATCATTACACATTTGTTAAGACTCATAGAATGTATAACACCAAGGCTGAACACTAATGCAAATTAGAGACTTGGCCTCCAAATGAAGAGTTCGTGTCCAGAGAAAATGCACCACTGTTGTCAGGGTGCCTGGGTGGCTCAGTTGGTTCAGCGTCCAACTCTGGATCTGAGCTCAGGTCATGATCTCACAGTTCATGGGATCAAGTCCTGCATCAGGCTCTGGGCTGACAGCACAGGATTCTTTCCCCCCTCTCCCTCTGCCCCTTGGCTGCTCACACGCATGCATGCTCTCTCGCTCAAAACTCAACCAAGGAACTGAAAAAAAAATTCCTACTCAAAATGGACCACTGTCGTGCAAGATGTTAACAACAGGGGAGGCTAGGCGTGTACGGGAGCATGGTATGGTATATGGAGACTCTCTGTACTTCCTATTATATTTTGCTGTGAACTTAAAACTGATGTAAAACATCAGGCTTACTAAATGTATGAAACAACAAAAACAACAAAATATGGTTTCCTTTGAAGCTACTCTTAGCATATACTAACTCATGATACAGTCACCTTGAACATTAAAATAGAGATCAAAGTAACACAATAGGGGTACTGTCTCCCATTTGGAAGTATATGAAAATGCATAAACAAAACACAAAAATACAACAGTTATTTGTATACTTAGGCAACAAAACAATTGATGAATATGATCCAAAATCTTATACCTATAAACAGGGGTTCAGCACCATAGGAATCAAACCTGGGTTCTCCATATAATTACGAGATTTTCATTCTAATTTTAAATCAAAAATCATTATGTTGATCATACCTCAGAATCATAATGAAAGCTTAATCACATAAAAAAAAAGATTATAATGACCTCATATTGCCCTAGTAATTTTTATACAAATACCTACTTCATATGGATGATGAAACTGAAACCAGTACCATGGTAACCATCATGTTACTTGCTAGGAAAACAAAATTTGAAGACACCACCAAAAATGACGTCAGGGCTATAATTCCTATGCAGAACAGATTTCATCCAGCAGGCCAAAGATGGCTACCCTCAGAACATCCTACTTGAATGACTGGCCCTTGGTTGTTCCCTGGGATCTTGGATTTAAGGAGGGTTCCCACCATTCCCTAGCTGGTTAAGAGTGGTTCACTGTGCCTAAGTGCTGGTACAAGCAATGTCCTCAAGGCTGTACACTTGATTTCCTTGGTGGAAACCTGGAATTTTGGGACATGCTAAGGAGAAGATGCCTATGTGATTAGCATTTGATGAAAACCTCGGGCACTGAGTATCCATAAGCCTCGTACTGGCAGACCACATTTCACTTGTGCTGTCCTAATTTCATGCTGGAGGAATTTAGCACATCCTGCTAACTCCATAGAGAAAGGATTGCTGGAAGCCTGCGCTTGGTTTCCTCTGGCCTTCACCCCATGCACCATTGCTCGGTGCTCATTGGCCTTTCTAGCCTGTCCCCATACCAAGCCACACGCATGACTACAACTATATGCTGAGTCCTGTGAGCTCTTCTAGCGAATAATCAAATCTGGGTGTCATTGGGATGCCTCTAACACAACTGCATTATATGAAATTTTATTATTTCGGTTGATGTCTTTCACGTGGTTACAGTCAGAAGGTTATGTCACAGAATACCTTTCCTGGAATCTCTTTTCTTGGTGTTTGCCTTGAAAATTCCTACATCCCTACATATCCATTTGAAGAAAGGTTTAAAAGGAATAGATGAAATCATGATGTCAGAAAGTGTGAAACAAGCAACAATCTTATTTTACTCTAAAAAAAAAACAGAGAAAGAGAGCAAATCCTGGTGATTGCCCCTATGTTCTACCATATAAAAGTTCTCTGAAATATGAAAAATCAGTTAATTTTCTCCAACTACCTAGGACTTAGTTCATTTTTCTGGCAGATAGGAATCAAAGAAGTAACAGGGATCATTCTACAACAATCAGAACTGTCAGACAGAATATGAAAACATACTACTGATTATAGTGTTCTTTTGTTTCTTTTCCTTATGTTCCTAGAACATTAAAAATATAGTTCACCTATTAAAGGCGGTTATCGCCAAAATAATCAAAACTCACAAATACGGCATCCAAAATGTCAGATGAGTTATCTTGATGTCTCCCTATCTGACCCTCCTTCCAATTCTCTTATTTTGCCCTAAATGATACTACCGTATGAAGTACCCCCATTTTATATGGCATTAACGTATATACATTTATCACTGACTACAAATGCTTATGTTCACCCATGGTAGTTAGGACATAACTCTGCATCATCAGCTAGGTCAGTCCTTACTGTCTTGCCAACAGTGAGCATCACAGTAAGAGTGGGGACATTTGGGGATACTACTCTGACAAATTCTGGTACGAGAAGCTCACCTGAGAGTGTTGCTGCATTTCAAATAGTCTGCTCTTCCCTTTAAAGGACTAGTGTATTTTACCACCTTCCAGTAGAAACACAATACACACCGGCTTACTTTCCTTCATTTACTCCCTGTAGTCTCCGCCATTCACATCATTCCCTGTTTGGCTCGTCTCTTCTTTCCTGAGGTTCCTTAGGCCTTCCAGTGTCTTGAAAGGGAACTAGCCATTTAGCTCCTTTGGTGGCACTCTCAATTTAATCTGTTGCTGACACCACATACGATATGCAACTTATCTCCTTTTCACATCCCTTTCTCTTTCCTATGCACTTAACAGGCCGTTTTCTTTAGATATTAGAATATATCAGTATTCCTGTTTGAAATCAACATTCTGTCAAATGACCTTTGAATAAAATACAGTTCTTACCTTCTACTTGTCCATTTAATACACTTTGCCCTTTCTGATCCACAGCTCCAGAGACATGAGGAACATATTTGTTGGGCTTCTCAGACACACACTGTTAAAAGTAGCATCAGTAATGAGTTGCGTGAAGACTTCCTAATCCTTTTCCAAGAAAATATCTGAATTTATGATTTTAATAACTATCAGACTTACAAATAAGAATACCGTATTGAACACCAAAACATTTAAATACAAAACCTCATATATGCTCTCTTGATTCAGCGTCCCTTTGAATCTTCATTTGGCTATTGACTCTCTAAACTGATCATGGAAGGCCAGAATAAATACTTTCAAAGGCAGAAGCCTGGCTTGTATGCAGATTTCAAAAAGGAACTAACAAAACCCATTCCTTTGCATTCCTGACCCAAATAAAAGGACATGTGAAATAAGTTTTGATACAAATTCTTTAAAAGTGTACTTGCTATAAATGAAAACTGCTTCTAATAAAATGGCAGACATTTGTTTCAGTGTCAATTCATACCTCACATGATCAGAAACTTTGGAGTATATCATGTTGAGTATCAACAAAACACTGTTGTAGCTGCTGCTTTGTTTAGGTAAACATAGGTTTGACCATTTTCTTGACCAAAGAAGGGTTGTTTCGAATGGCAAAGTAGTAAGAAAAACTTTCCTTAAAGTTATGGTGAACTAGTAGCAGAAACAATGTAGATATAGGTATGGAACTCTTCAGAATGTGTAGTAAGCATTCAAACGGCAAGTATAAGAACATGTATGTCTTAGTCACCTAAAATGAGCCAAGCACTCATTTCACTATGCACATTTTCTTTTTTACACACAACAATAATAATGATTATGATGATGGAGTGAGCCTTCCTACTTCTTGGTCACTCTAAGATGTTGGAGTAAAATGATGATCCGTGGTCCTCTCTGTCCAGAATGTCCCTCGCCACGGTCTACACGACTGGGCCTTCTCATATTTCACGTGGCACCTTTTGCCACTCTCAGATCTTTTCTGACTACCAAAATTCCCACTCCCACTCTCATCCTCATCCTCACTACAAAGGCCCCTAATATTCTCTCAACTGGCATTGTCCATTTCCTATCGATGAAGCCTTTATAGTGACTTATAACAGATTGCTGTTGACTTACTTTTCTGCTCCGACCACAACAACCTAAATCCTCCACTTGTACACTCAGTAGCTAACTGCTTGGTACGTACTCAGTATACAAGGACCAATTAATTAAGGTCAAAACATTTACACTAATCTCACTGAGAAGATCTCAAAAGTACCAAATCAGTATACCGTTGGCCCTTGAACAAAGCAAGGGTTACGGGCTCTGATGGCCATGCACTCGAAAATCCACAAATATCTTTTGAAACCTCAAAACCAAATCAAAAAAACAAAAATTCCTACCGAATTTCCTACTTTAAAAGCAATCACACTTAAAAATCAAAAAGTAGGGGCGCCTGGGTGGCTCAGTCGGTTGAGCGCCGACTTTGGCTCAGGTCACGATCTAGCGGTCCGTGAGTTCGAACCCCGCATCGGGCCCCTGTGCTGACAGCTCAGAGCCCGGAGCCTGTTTCATTTCTGTGTCTCCCTCTCTCTGACCCTCCCCCATTCATGCTCTGTCTCGCTCTGTCTCAAAAATAAATAAACGTTAAAAAAAAAAATTAAAAAAAAAAATCAAAAAGTATATATGTATTGAAAACCAGAATATTAAAGCAGAAGCACTTCTATATGCTCTCTAGGTCTAATCTACCTTTTCGGCCTAATTTGGCCATTGACTCTGTAAACTGAGCATGAGAGGTCAGGGTTAGGATAACGGAATGCTGAGCTTACCAACAATATTCACAGTGGATTAATGCATGTTTTCCCTGTTATATGTATTACATACTGGATTCTTACACTATGAACTGAAGAAAACGTTAGTAAGAAAATTGTAAGGAAGGGGTGCTGGGTGGCACTGTCGGTTCAGGGTCAGGCTATTGACTTTGGCTCAGGACATGATCTATACTTCCTGAGTTGAACGCTGGCAGTGTGGAGCCTGATGAAGATTCTCTCTCTGCCCCCGCTTCCCTACTCTCGTGCTCTGTCCTCTCTCTTTCTCCCAAAATAAATAAGTAAAAAAAGAAAAAAAAAAAACCAAGACGAAAAAGAAAATCATAAGGAAGAGAAAATATATTTACAGGATGGTATTCTATTTATTGAAAAAATTCTGTATGTGGACTCCCACAGTCCAAACACATTTTGTTCAAGGGTCAAATGTATACCTATATGATGTCTCCACTAAGAGTTTACTGGAACTTATTATAGCCCCAAATGAGAACATCAAAAACCCATTCTAACTTTGCCATTCTTTTCTGGACACTAGGACCATTTTATTGGCCTTTGAACATCTTCCTATCGAAAACAAGTATTATTAGGGGGCCTTGGTGACTTAGTCGATTAGGCACCCAACTTTGAAATTGCGAAAAGGAAAGTAAAAGGTGGAGGGGGGAGTTAAGATGGCAGGGGAGGGGATCAGAATTTCCCTTGTCCCTCAAACACAGCAGTATTGGGGTCACAACACTTGGAATACCAGGAATACAGGCTGCAGAGGGACAGAAAAATCTCCGCAGGTGCAGAGTGACAGCTTGGCGGGACAGAAGGGTGTGTATGAGAATTGGGAGAAATTAAAAGGGCAGTACAGGCATGGAGTGGGGGAAGGCCTTTGGTGGAAAAATGAAAGGAAGGTAGAGAGAGAGAGGCTGTGGGAAGTGCATTTGGATATGAGAAAGCCTGTCCGGACCACAGACCAAGGAGAGGTCCAGAGAGCCAGTTTCTACTTTGGAAAACAGCCTTAGAGGGTAAAAAAAGAATTTTCAAGGTGACCACACTTTCTCTCGACCAGAGCTACCACCTCCCATGCCTGGTGGGGAGGGAGCCGCCCCTAGGCTTGGTAGCAATCTCAGGGCTACACTGGGAGAGAACACTTTGAGTATGGTGGAAAGGGGAGGTATTGCCCTGCCCAAGGGAAAAAGACCGTGCAGGCACGAGCAAGAGGCCCTCTGTCCACTGGGCAGAGTGGCGCAACTCCACTACCAGGTCTGAGCAAAGCGGGATCCTGCAGGGTTTTGAATCCCAGCTCAGTGCTCAGGTGGCACAGGGGACTGTGCAGCAAGGCAAGCCGGCTCCCCAGGCTATTCTGTGAGGATAGCCTAAACAGTGAGTTTTGAGACACCTCGTGTGGGCAGGAGAGATTGGGGTGTCGCCATGTCTCTCCCCATGACCAACATCGTGGGGCTTCAGGGAATGGACAGTGAGCCTCCGTGGAGACAGGCCCTTTACACCAATCCCTGACTCTCTGTGCCTCATAACTGCTTCTCTATAGGAGTGAGACTGACACTGATGGGACCAGACAGCCCCTCCTCTAGACCAGCACAGCCACCAGTCCCAGGCACCAATAGAAAACTCTCCTCCGGTTTTCTATCTTAGTTTGTTTGTTTGTTTGTTTGTTTTCATTTGAGTTATTATTCTTTTGTCTTTCCTTTTCTTTTTTTATGTTTATTTCTTTATTTTGAGAGAGAGAGTGAGTGATCAAGCAGAAGAGATGCAGAGAGAGGGAGAGAGAATCCGAGCAGGATCCATGCTCTCACTGCAGAATCTGATGGGGGTTTCAAACCCACCAACAGCGACAACATGACGTGAGCTAAATTCAAGAGTCGGACGCTTCACCTACTGAGCCACCCAGGCGCCCATCTTTTCTTTCCTTTGCTTTACCTTTCTTCTCTTTTCCCTTTTTTCTGTTTCTACTTGCTTCTTTCCTCCTCTCCCTTTGGAAACAGCCTAGTAGTCCCGAGTTGACGTGGGTCAATTTTATATCTACATTTATCTATATATTTAATATATACCTATATATCTATACATAGATATATATAGATATATCTACATAATTTTTTTCCTTTGTTCCTCCGTTCTGGTTCTTTGTTTGATTGCGCATTTTCTCTATACTTTTCTAGATCTCCTTCTTCATTTTCCTCCCTCTCTTTCTGGATTAAGCCCTAAAGCTCCTTTGAGTCACTGCCTGTTTTTTTTTTTTTTTTTTCAACTCCAGTCATTTCTCTTTTTATTTGGGCTAAGGATTCTTCACCACCTTCTTCTCCTTTTTTCCAGGATTACTTCAACAAACAAATCAAAGCACACCTGGTGGAAGGCCCAAACCGCCACTCCACGTAGCGAGAACAGCAGCCAAAGACGCACCGAAAGAGTGCACACAACACACTCCAAAAAACATTTGTTCAACTGCCAGGTCCTGGACAGTGTAGGAGCTCTTTTTCATATAGTAGTCCTCGCAGGTGTGGGACACAGAACAAGCTATTTACACACATAAATGGCAGGAATCTAGCCAAAACGACGAAATCGGAGAATTCTCCTCAAAAAAAATCCGGGAAGAAATGACAGCCAGAGAAGGGCTCAAAAGAGACAGAAACAATATATGTGAGCAAATTTTTGGAATGACACCCATAAGACGCATAGTTGCGCTTGAAAGCACGCATAGAAGACAGCAGACAATCCACTGCTTCAGAGATCAAGGACCTAAGGAATCGTCATGATGAATGCTGAAAATGAAATGGTGTAAAGGAGATACAAAGTAAACTAGATGCAGTGATAACAAGGACGGGAGAAGCAGCAGACAGAATCGGTGAAACAGAACATACAATTGTGGACAAAGATGAAGCAGGGAAAAGAAAGGAAGGAAATGACTAGATCACGAGGCATGTATAGAGACCTATGTGATTCGGTGAGATGAAATATTAGCCACATCCTAGGAGTCCCAGAAGAAGAAGAGTGAGAGAAAGGGGCAGGTTTTTTTGAACAACTTATAGCTGAGAGCTTCCCTCATCTGGGGAAGGAAACGGGCATCCAAGTCCTGGCGGCACAGAGATTCCCTTCCAAATCAGCAAACCCAAGTCAACACCACGACATGCCATACCGAAACTGGAAAACCATAAAGATAAGGAGAGGATTCTGAAAGGACCTAGGGACAAACGGGTCTTACTTGACAAGGGAAGACACATAAGGGTAGCAGCAGACCTGTCCAAAGAAACTTGGCAGGGCAGAAGGGAGGGGTAGGAAACGGTCAATGTGCTGAATGGGAACATCTGCGGCGAAGAATCCCTTCCCAGGCAAGGCTGACATTTAGAATAGAAAGAGAGAGAAAGGCTTTCCCTGACAAACAAAACCTAATGGAGTTCATGACCACTAAACCAGCCCTACAGGAGGTCCTAAGGGGCGACTCTGTGAGTGGAAAGCAGCAGACACTGCAAAGGACCAGAGGCCTCACCAAAAGCATGAAACCTTCAGATAACACAAGGACACTAAATTCATATGTTTAACTAATCACTCTGAATATGAATGGACTCAATGCGCCAACCAAATGACACAGGGAATCAGAATGGGTAAAACACAAAACAAAACCAAACAACAAGATCCATCTATATGTTGTCAACAAGACACTGATTTTAGATCCCAGGACACCTCCAGGTTCAAAATGAAGGTATGGGGAACCACCTATCATGCTACTAGAAGTCAAAAGAAAGCTGAAGTCGCCACACTTCCACCAGACAGACTAGATTTTAAACCAGAGGCTGTAGTAACAGATTCAGAAGGGCATTGGGTCATAATTAAGGGGTCTATCCATCAAGAGGAGCTAACAATTGCAAATGTTTATGGCCCCAAAGTGAAACGCCCACACATATGAATCGATTACTCACAAACATGATTAAATGTATACATACAAATACCATGATTGTAGACGACTTTAAGACTCCACTCATGGCAACAGGAGGATCGTCAAGGCAGAAAATCAGTAAGGAAACACAGATCCAATGTGTCATTGGACCAGATGTATTCAGATATACATAGATATATATTGGCCTTAATATATACATTTATATACATGAGTATCAACACCGATATCTTGAGATCTTTTCATCCAACAGCAGTAGAAGCACATTCTTCTTAAGTGCACATAGAACATTCTCTAAAAAGATCACATCCTGGGTCACAAAACAGCCCTCCACAAATATAAAAGGATTGAGATCATACCATGCATATTTTCAGATCACAACGCTCAGACACTTGGAATCAACCACAAGAACAAAAACCCGAAAGCCTCCAAATGCATGGACGTTACAGAACTTCATGCTCAAGAAAGAATCGGTCCACCAGGCGATTAAGGAAGAAATTGAAAACCATATGGAAGCAAATGAAAATGAAAACACGCAATCCAAACCCTTTGGGATGCAGCAAAGGCAGTCATTATAGGAAAATACATTGCAATCCAGGCCTATCTCCAGAAGCAACGATGGTCCCAAATACAGAAACTAACTTCACTCCTAAACGAACTAGAAACACAGCACAAAGACAGCCTAACGTCAGCAGAAGTAGGGAAACAAAAAGAGTAGAGCAGAAAGAAATCCTATAGAATCCAAAAACAAGGTTGCAAACATCAATCAATCTAAGAGATGTGTTTTTTTAAATAAACAAAATTGATAACCCCCTAGCCACACTTCTCAAAAAGAGGAAAGACAGGCCCAAACAGATAAAATCACAAATGAAAGACGAGAGATCACAACCAACACCACAGAAATACAACAAGGATCCACGGATACTATGAAAAAGTATATGCCAACAACCTGGACAAACTGGAAGACATGGACAAATTCCTAGACACCCACACACTACCAAAAGCCAAACGGGAAGAAATAGAAAACGTGATCAGACCCATAACCCGTGAAGACATTCAATTAGTTATTAAAAATCTCCCAACAAATAAGAGTCCTGGGCAGGATGGCATCCCAGGGGAATTCTACCAGACCTTTAAAGCAGAGTTAATCGTTCTTCTTCTCAAGCTGTTCCAAAAAAATAGAAACAGAAGAAAGCTTCTGGACTCCTTCTATGAAACCAGCATTACGTTGATTTCCAAAACAGACAGAGACCCCACTAAAAAGCAGAATGACAGGCCAATGTCCCTGATGAAAATGGATGCAAACCTTCTCAACAAGATACTAGCAAATGTAATGCAACAGTATATTAAGAGAATGATTTGCCAGGATCAAGTGCAATTCTTTCCTGGGCAGCAGGGCTGGTTCAATATTCACAAATCAATCAACATGGCACGTCCCATGTAGAGAAGAAAGGATAAGAAGCATATGATCCTGTCAATAGATGCAGAAAAAGCATTTGACAAAATACAGCACACTTTCTTAATACAACCCTCAAGAAAATTGGATAGAAGGAATAGACCTTCAAACCCTAAAAGCCACATATGAATGGCCCACAGCTAATAGCCTCCTCCATGGAGAAACACTGAGAACTTTTCCCCTGAGATCAGGAACACGAAGGGATTTCTACTCTCACCACTGTTGCTTAACATAATGTTGGAAGTCCTAGACTCAGACATCACACAACAAAATGAAATAAAAGGCATCCAAGTTGGCAAAGAAGAGGACAAATTTTCATAGTTTGCAGATGACACAATACTCTATGTTGACATCCTGAAAGCCTCCACCAAAAAACTGCTAGAATGGATACATGCATTCAGCAAAGCTGCAGGATAAAAATCAATGCACCCAAATCGGTTGCATGTGTATACACCAATCATGAAGCATTAGAAAGAGGTATCAAAGAATCGATTCCATTTACCACTGCACCAAAACATTAAACACCTAGCATTAAACATAACCAAAGAGGTAAAAGATCTGTATGCTGAAAACTATAGACAACTTATGAAAGAAACTGAAGAACACACAAAGAACCCGGAAAATATCCCATGCTCATGGATTGCAAGAACAAACATTGTTAAAATGTCAATACGACTCAAAGCAATCTGTACATTCAATGCAATCCCAATCAAAATAACAGCAGCATTCTTCACAGAACTAGAACAAACAATCCTAAACTTTGGAGAGAACCACAAAAGACCCAGACCAAAACAACCAAAGTAAGGTTGAAAAAGAAAACCAGAGTGGGGGAGTCATCACAATCCCGGACTTTAGACTGTACTACAAAGCTGGACCCCTCAAATGCATGGTATTAGCTCCAAACAAGCACAGAGGCCAATGGAATAGAATAGAGAACCCAGAAATGGGCCCACAGATGTGTGGCCAACTAAGCTCCAACAAAGCAGGAAAGAGTAGCCAATACAAAAAAGACAGTCTCTTTAGCTAATGGTGCTGGGAGAACTGGACAGCAACATGCACAAGAGTGAACCTGGACCACTTTCTTACACCTTACACAAACATAAACTCCAATTCATGAAAAAGGTAACCGTGAGACAGGAAACCATCAAAATCCTAGAGGAGAAAACAGGCAACCACCTCTCTGACCTCGGCTGCAGCAATTACTTACTTGACATGTCTCCAAAGGCAAGGGAAAATAAAAGCAAAAGTGAACTTTTGGGACCTCATCAAGATACAAAGCTGGGGGGTGCCTGGATGGCTCAGTTGGTTAAGCGTCTGACTTCGGCTCAGGTCACGATCTCGCGGTCCGTGAGTTCGAGCCCCACGTCGGGCTCTGGGCTGATGGCTCAGAGCCTGGAGCCTGCTTCCAATTCTGTGTCTCCCTCTCTCTCTGCCCCTCCCCCGTTCATGCTCTGTCTCTCTCTGTCTCAAAAATAATAAAATAAACATTAAAAAAATTTAAAAAAAAAGATACAAAGCTGGACACACTAAAGGCAACAATCAACAACTTTAAAGGCAACCAACGGAATGGGAGAAGATATGTATTTGCGAATGGCATATCACATAAAGGGTTAGGATAAAAAAGTCTATAAAGAACTTGCCAAACTCAACACCCAAAAACCAAGTAAGCGAAGAAAGGGGCAGAGGACGTGAATAGACAACTTTTCCAAAGAAGACATCCAGATGGCCAACGGACACATGCAAAGATGCTCAACATCATGCATCATCCAGGAAATACAAATCAAACCCCACTGGGATAACACCTCAATCAGTCAGAGTGTGGTGGTGAAATTCACACTTCTGGAAATAACAGATGTTGGCGAGGATGTGGCGAAATGGGAACCCTCTTGCACTGTTGGTGGCAATGCAAACGGGTGCAGCCACTCTGGAAAGCAGTGTGAAGGTTCCTCAAAAAACTTAAAAATAGAATTACCCTACAACCCAGGAACAGCACTATTAGGCATTTATCCAAAGGATACAGGAGTGCTGATTTGTAGGGGCACATGTACCCCAGAGTTGATAGCAGTTCTATCAACGATCGCCAAATTATGGAAAGAGCCCAAATGTCCATCAACTGATGAATGGCTAAAGAAGAGGTGGTGGTCTATCTACAATGGAATAATACGACTCGGCCATGAAAAAGAATGGAATCTTGCATTTGCAACACTGTGGAAGCAACTGGAAGGTATGATGCCAAGTGAAATAAGTCAGTCAAGAGAAAGATATCGTATGTTTTCACTCATAAGTGGAATTTGAAAACTTCACACAAGATCATAGGGGAAGGGAAAGAATAAATAGTTACAAATACCTAGAGGGAGGCAAACCATATGACGCTCTTAAAAGACAGAGAACAAGCTGAGGGTTGATGGGGGTGGGGAGATAAGGGGGTGGAAAAAAGGGATGGTGGGCATTGAGGAGGGCACATGTTGGAATAAGCCCTGGGGTTATCCGGAAGTGATGAATTCCAGGAATCTACTCCCTAAGCCAAGACTACGCTGTACACACTATATATTCCCTTATTGGACACTAAATTGTCAAATAATAAAAATAAAGAATAAATAAAGAATAATAATGAAAACAGGGGAGGGGCGCCTGGGTGGCTCAGTCAGTTAAGTCTCCGACTTTGGCTCACGTCATGAGCTCTTGGTTCATGACTTCAAGCCCCGCATCAGGCTCTCTGCTGTCAGCACAGAGCCTGCTTTGGTCCCTCTGTACGCCTCTCCCTACCCCTCCCCTTCTCCCTCACTTTCTCTCTCTCAAAAATAAACAAACACTAAAAATATTCTTAAGGAGTAAAAATAATACAATCACAAAAGCAGGGGAAAAAAACATGAGATTCAAGATTTCAACTCTATATTTCAACAGTAGTTTTAAGGATGTAAAATATGCTTTTACTAATATACACAAATAGTCATTTCTGTAGTGAATAGCATTAAGAGTCATAAAAAGTTTTAACTGTGAAACACTAATTCAGGATTTTATAAGAATACTGCTTTTTAGTAATTAATCTTGGGACGCCTGGGTGGCTCAGTCAGTTGCACATCCAACTCTTAGTTTCAGCTCGAGTCATGATCCCAAGGCCGTGGGATCAAGCCCTGCGTCAGGTCCACACGAAACATGGAGTCAGCTTGCGATTCATATTCTCCCTCACTCTCTCTCAAAAATCAACATTAAAAAAAATAGTAAAACGAATGAAAAAGTTAATCTTAAGGGACAAGATTTAAAGTATAGAAGAGAAATACAGGATTACAGAATTTTGAGCCATTTTCCAGCACTACCACGATGTCTAAGAAAAATATAAAACCCGATTTTAAACTTCATATAGTTTTATTATTCCACTGGGAACAGCATATGAAGAGCTCTAATTTCCTATCTACACCGTATAGGAAGGTGGTTAAAGACCCAAGAAGGAATCTAGCATTAAGCAACTAATATATTTATGATCATCCAATTTGAAGATTTTAAAGTCTTCAAATACATGTTTGATTATCAAGGAAGACTGAACATTCCCAGGAGGAAAGAAGAAAGGGACCAAAAAAAGAAAAAAAAAAAAAACAACTCAGCAGTCTTTCTCAGTTTTAGACATGAAAGAATAATTTACATGCTAAGTTGAACAACTATGAATACTAAAGTTTCCCCTGAATAATATAAAATGTATCTTGGGGTGCCTGGGGGACTCAGTCGGCTAAGCATCCGACTTCAGCTCAGGTCACGATCTCATGGTTCCTGAGCTCGATCCCCGCGTGTCAGGCTCTGTGCTGACAGCTCAGAGCCTTAAGCCTGCGTCAGATTCTGTGTCTCCCTCTCTCTCGGCCCTTCCCCCGCTCATGCTCCATCTCTCTCAAAAATAAATAAATATTGTTTTAAAAATGTATCTATTGTCGGAAATATTCAAAAAAGTAAAAATCACCTCCTACAACGAATTTTGCATACCCTCTTGGCAACCTTTCATTCCTTATGATTCTGTCATGACAAAGAGTTCATATTAGACAAAAATTTATACATGTTGAGTTCATTCATTTGAAATGTGTGTATGTGTCTATTCTATGCAGATACTATTAAAACAAGAGTGGCACCTGGGTGGCTCAGCTGGTTAAGCGTCCAACTTGATTTGGGCTCAGGTTATTCAAGTTCTGTGTCGGGTTTGACACTGGCAGCACAGAGCCTGCTTAGGATTCTCTCTCTCTCTCTCTCTCTCTCTCTGCCTCTGTCTCACTCTTTCTCTCTCTCAAAATAAAGACTTGAAAACTCAAAATTAAAAAAAGATAATTCAGAATGCAGAAAACATATTTTATATTTTTTTCTTTCAGAGTGTGGCAGCTTAAGGGGCACCTGGGTAGCTCAGGCAGTTAAGCATCTTGATTTGGGCTCAGGTCGTCATCTTGCAAACCGGTTTGTGAGTCTGAGCTATGCATCGAGCTCTGTGCTGACAATGAAGAACCTGTTTGGGATTCTCTCTGTCTCTCCCCTCTCTCCCTGTCCCTACCCTGCTTGCTCTCTTTCTCAAAATAAATAAAGTAGCTAAAAAACAAAAAACAAATTCAGTGTTGCAGCTTCAAATTTAGTTTTTCATTTCATGGATAAAGAACCTTATTTACATCACCAGAAATTTTATTTAATGAAAAGAATAAATGTTTATTTCCTCTCTTTCTACTCAAAAAGACCTAAAATATACCAAGATTATACCACACAATAGGTTACCTTAGAAACCCCAAGAAAGACAATAGCCAAAAAGTGAAAATTCGCAATCAACCTGGTATGGACTAAAACAGATTTCACTTTGCATTCCTTAGAAACACAGGTTTTGCTAAACTAAATCTAGGATATCACCTTTATTAAACTGAAAGGCAAGGGCAAAATTTCTTTCGGTTCTTCAAAGAAATCAGCTGTAAGTCATTCAGAAGAGTCTAAGTATTTTTTGGTTGTTACCTGGCTTTTTTTTTCTTAATTTGCACTGAAAATATTCCCTCCCACATTTTATAATTTAAAGAGCATCTTCTCTGCCTTAATCCCACTATTGCTGCTGTGATTTTATGATACTTTCTCTCAACTCTTCATACTTTAAGTTCAACTCGCCCTTCTAAAATGAATTCTTCCCCTTCACCCCCCTCCTCATCTTCATATGCATCGAGCTATTCTTTCCAGCTGCCTTCTCCTTCTTTGCTTCCATAAAGGCATACCCGAGATTTGTCTACTCCCACCAAAATTTCTAAATGTCAATCCTGTACCTTCCTCTCTGTTGTCATTACACTGATTTCTATTATGATCTTGAGGACTTCCATTTCTTCCTAAGATCCTTTTCATCATTATAAGGAGCAAGAGGATGGTACGGGTGGGGGCAGTATAAAACGAAACAACTTACATTTGCAAGACCAAGGACAGCTAACGTCTTGAGAGAAGGTTTCAGAAGAGATTTAGATGATGGTAAAACAGGAACAGGATCGCCATAAACTCTGACTGGTGGTTTGGAAAGAGTTTCAGCCATATCTTTATTTTCAGAATCAGGATTGCTGTCCTCAGATAAGGTTCCATCTTCTGGTTTCATAGTGCCACGTTTTGGTCTCACTTAGTAGAAAACAAAGTAAAGAGGACATGAAAATATCTGTAACTTCAAATTAGTGAATAACACAAGAATGGACAAGAATTAGTGAATAATACAAGTCTTCCAATAGCTTACTGTTTTTAATGAATTGCCAAGAAGAATGCAGTAGCTTTGCTATGCGTGATTTCGGGACATTCTAGAAAAGAATTAATAGCTTTAAGGATTACAAGAATCCAATTCGATAAAATCATTGTAATATTCACCATTACCAAATGAGCACCATTACACAAGGAACACAGGCTTTGGAATCATTCAAATGTAGATTCACATCTCAGTTATGCCGTTAACTATTTATTACCAGTTTCCATTTCCTTATGTGGTGAGGATTAAAAGAGATCTCATAAGTAGTCCCAAATGTTACTCGCCGTACCTGTAACTGATTAATATCGGGTAAATACTTTACCAAAGTAACCTCAGATAAACATTGAACCCAAGGTAATTGAAAGCATGTTGAAAAAACTAACACTAAGAAATTTAAATATGTTATCTTGTGAAGTGTTTGCATGATTTATACTGGCATGAACTATCTCTTGTAAGAGAAAATATACAAACTTACTCTTCAGTAGCATCTTATGTTGGTAAGTTGGAATTGCAAACAGTTTAAGTGGCTTATGTTTCTCAAAACACTAAATACAAATAAGACTATTTAAATGTAGCTCCTTCTGGGACGCCTGGGTGGCTCAGTCAGTTAAGTGACCCAGTTTTGATGTCAGCTCAGGTCATGAACTCACGGTTAGTGGGGTTCAAGCCACACATCGGGCTCTGTGCTGACAGCGTGGAACCTGCTTGAAATTCCCTCCTTCCCTCTCTGTCTGCGCCTCCCTACTAGCAATTGCTCATTCTCTCTCTTTCTCCCTCCCTTTCCAAGAGAAATACAAACACTACAAAAACATTTAGCTCAGCTCCTTCCAAGAAAGAGAAAAAAGAATAATAAACCTTGTGGGGCAATGAGTCATGGATGAAAACCACACACAGACAGTAGAATTCCATAACCAATACGTTGACAATGGAGTTGACAGAAAGTGATGTACTAAAAGAACAGACACTAAAGAAATGTTTTCTGCAAGGAAATATTAGGGTAGGGGTAAACCATTAAAAAAGAGCATGGTGGTGAGAACACATAGGTGGCTCAGTCAGCTCAGCGTCCAACTTCAGCTCATGAGTCATGATCTCACGGTTTGTGGGTTTGAGCCCCACATTGAGCTCTGTGTTGACAGCTCCGAGCCTAGAGCCTGCTTTGGATTCTGTGTCTCCCTCTGTCTCTGACCCTACCCCGCTTGCACTCTGTCTCTCTCGCGCGCTCCATAATAAATAAACTTAAAAACATCAAAAATATCTTTAAAAGCATGGGGGGAGAAGAGGAAAAAAGGAAAAAAAAATGAGACATGACCAATCAATGAAGCATGAGCTTAAGACAAGGAAGAAAAGGAGAAATGTGAGCAAAATAAGGTAAGTGGAAACAACATACATTTTTCAACAGGTACATAAGTAGGACTGGGAATATACTATGAACAATAGTCTCTTTTAAACCTTTGAAAGATATATATATATATATATATATATATATATATATATATATATATATATAACCTATACGTAAAACAGAGGCTTTGATTCACAGTATATCCCTAATAATACTGACTTTAATCACACTACAGTTACCGGGTTATAAGTACTGTAATAAATAATTTAATTTTTTTCACTATAAAATAAATTGTTCAATTCCTGGCATCTACCACTTAGTAAAAGCTATACATTACTACTAGACTAACAAAAGAACAGAAAAAGAGAGGTTCCTAACACATCAACTTTCACTATGGAGAAAGAATTGGGAATGAGAATTCTAGGAAGAAATGGGAACCTTCAAAGGATGTATGTAATGGGACACAGATGGGGTAAGCAAACAAAGTCTGAGGACTTTTTCTCTGCAATTCTAAGCTCACAATGGGAGGATACTAAAAATATACTGTAACCTTCTTTCTTATGTAACTCCTGATTTCCTCAGTAGAATTCATTTGCGTTTATATGTATTAAACGCTAAAACGGAATGTAAACTGAAGCCTGACTTTTTAAATTCAAATATTTAATTGTGATATATCATGCGTATTTTGTTACTTTTCAAACTCCATTCTACGGAATTCCATTTCCCTACTCATTTATTCACATTGAAAAACCATGACATTGTTTCTTCCAAGCAAGACTTTATTCTAGGAGCTCCAGGAGTCAAACAAGTTTGTTTCCTAACCTCCAGTAGCATATAATGATGTAGGGGTTTGAAATGAATATTTCAATAAATACCAGATGTCTGAAACTTTAAATTTTAGAATCTGACACAAGGACTAGGAGGAGATAGTTTTCAAAGCTACAGTATGAAAGATTTCTGAAATTAGAAATTTGACAACTTGGCTATGAAGAGCCTCTGCTCATAGAGCTACTCTTTTCAGCAAAATACGTATTCTTCGGGGAGATGCACAAATTTAACTTACTCTTCATGGAGTTATTTCAAAACTACAGGGGAACACTTTTGTAAGGTAAATGTTGAGAAATGATGTAAACATCTAAATTTCAACATTTTCTAATATGATTTTAGTTTAAATGTAGAACAAAGGATAGAGCCAAAGGAAAATCCTGTATCTCACCAAAATAAAACTTGCCCGGGGCGGGGGGCAACCTACAATAGATACTTGGACCCAATCGGGTTTCATTTAGGCATGAGTATTACCAGTCATGTTACTATCACAGTAAGAATCCTTATCCTTAACCAAATGTCACATTTCCTCCATTGTGGGAAAGCTTTTCCTAATATAATTTGACGGTCATTATATATTTTCCAGCCCATTCTTTTATCAGCGTCCACCTGTAGGATTTACCACAGTACAACAAAACAAAACAAAACATTCAACGCGTCATGTATCTGTAAAGTGGTTTGTTCTTGCTAACTTTCCATGACACACATAAAATGATGATACACAGTCCCCTCTTAATTTTCAGAGTAAATAAGGGAGAAAACTCAATTCAGAGCAGGAAAGTGAGTTTCACAGGAGGGTACTTTACCTTGGTACCAAAATCTAAGTCTTGTCTAGCTGATGTAGACCATGAATCATCAAGACCAGGTTTGTTGGAAAGCCTTTAGAGCAAAAATATACAACAAAAACATGTTCATTTATTTTAAAAGAAAATTTAAAAAATTAAGTGAAAGGTCAGCTATCTGTGTATTAAACCACATTTCTTGGTATAATTAAAAGTTGGCCTCTGGTTTTTTTCACTAAGTTTTATTATAATTCCAGTAATAATAGCATCCAGTGTTATATTAGTTTATTAATATAGTGATTCACCAACTCCATACTCACCCCATGCTCATCATGACAAGGGCACTCCTTCATCCCCATCACCTCTTTCAGCCCTCCCACCACTCACTTCCTCTCTGGCAACCATCTGTTTGTTCTCGGCAGTTAAGAGCCTATTTCTTGGTTTGTCTCTCCTTCTTTTTCTCCTTTGCTCATTTGTTGTTTCTTAAGTGCTACATGAGTAAAATCATATAGTATTTGTCTTTCCCTGACTTTCCTTAACATACTACTCTCAGGCTCCATCCAGGTCATTGTAAATGGCAAGATTTCATTGTTTTATGGTTGAGTAATATTCCAGGGTGTGTGTGTTTGTGTGTGTGTGTGTGTGTGTGTGTGTGTATGAAAAACATATAAACACACAGATACATACATATAGAACTTCTCCATTCACTCAATTGTCAATGGACGTTTGCGCTGGCTATTAGAAATAATGCTGCAATAAACACAGGGGTGCGTGTGTCCCATGGAATTCGTGTTTTTTGTATTTTTTTTGGTTAGTATCCAATAGTGCAATAACTGGATCATAGGAGAGTTCTCTTTTTAATTTTTTGAGGAATCTCCATACTGTTTTCCAGAGGGGCCGCACCCATTTGCATTTCCACCAACAGTGCAAGAGGTTTCCTTTGTCTCCACATCCTCGCAAACACTTGCTTCTTGTGTCTTGGAGTTTAACCATTCTGACATGTGTGACATGGTATCTCGTTGTAGTTTTGGGGAGCCTTTTTTCATGTGTCTGTTGACCATCTGTATATTGTCTTTGGAAAAATGTCTGGTTATGTCTTCTGCTCATTTTTAAACTGGGCTTTTTTGGAGGGGAGGATGTTTACTCATATCAATTTTTTATACTTTGTGGATACTAACCCTTTACTGGATTTGCAAAATGTTTGCAAATATGTTCTCCCATCCCAGAGGATGCCTTTTAGTTTTGACGTTTTCCTTCACTGTGCAAAAGCTTTATAGGTTCATGTAGTCCCCATAGTTTCTTCTTGCTTTATTTCCCTTGGCTCAGGAGACATAACTAGTAAAATGTTGCTACAGCCAAAGTCAGAGAAATGACAGCCTGTACTCTCTTCAAGGATTTTTTATGGTTTAAGGTCTCACACTTAGGTCTTTAATTCATTTTGAGATTATTTGTGTGTATGGTACAGAAATTGGCCCAGTTTCATTCTTTGGAATGTGACTTGTCTGGTTTACCCAACACCATTTGGTGAAGAGACTGCCTTTTCCCCACTGGATAGTCTTTCCTGTTTGTGGAAGATGAACTGACCATACAGTGGTGGATTTGTTTCTGGGTTTCGGTTCTATTCCACTGAGCTATGAGGCTATTTTGTCTGCCAGTACTCACCATACTGTTTGGATTACTACAGCTTTGGAAGAAAACTTGAAATCTGAGACTGCGATACCTCCAGTTTTCCTCTTTTGCAATACTGCTTTGGCCATTCAAGTTTTTGTGGTTCTATACAACGTTTAGGATTGTTTATCTAGCTCTGTGACAAATGCTGTTGGTATGTTGACAGGGATTGCATGACATCTGTAGATGCTTTTGGGTAGTGTAGACACTTTAAAAATATGTATTCTTCCCATCTGTGAGCATCGGATGTCTTTCTCTTTCTGTCACCTTCAATTTCTTTCATCAGTGTTTTACGGTTTCTAGAGTACAGGTCTTTCACAATTTGGACCCTGTTTTAAAAAAACTTTCAGTTCTCTATTTTGACTCCACCTCTGCTAACCTGTGAAATCTCCAGGAAAGACCCAGTCTGAGTTTCCATAACCAAATGTGACAGGCAGGGAATGCTCTGACACGGTTGAAAATTAAATGTATAAACGTTACTACAATGACTTCTCACCTCACATCTGTCAGAATGGCTCAGTTTCAACACACAGGAAACAACAAGGGTGCTCAGGATGTGGAGAAAAAACAACCCTTGTGCACCGGTCATGGGATGTAAATTGGTATCACCACAGTGAAAGCCGGTATGGAGGGGCCTCAACAAATTAAAAACACAAATACCATACGATCCAGTGATTCCACTACTGGGTATTTATTTACCCAAGGGAAATGGAAATACTAATTCAAAAAAGATATATGCACCCCTATCTTTATTATAGCATTATTTACAATAGACAAGATATGGAAGCAACCCAAGTGTCCACCAATACATGAACAGACCAAGCACACACACACACACACACACACACACACACACACACACACACTCACACAATGAAATATTACGCAGCTATAAAACAGAATGAGATCTGCAACATCATGAATATACCTAGATGGTATGAGGCTAAGTGAAATAAGTCAGACAGAGAAAGACAAATCCTATATGATTTCACTTCTGTGTAGAATGTAAAAAGGGGAATAAATGAACAAACAGAGCAAAAGCAGAAACAGCCCCATAAAAACAGAGAATTGACTCTTTCCAGAAGGGAGGGGAGGTGGGGGGATGGACAAAATGGGGGAAGGGGAGAGGGAAGTTCAGTGTTCCAGTTATAGAATGAATAAATCACAAGGCTCAAAGGTACAGCATAGGGAATCTAGTCAGTGGTATCATAATAGCATCATACTTTACCAGATGGGTGTTACACTTATGGTGAACATGGTGGACCATCCAGAGTTGTTGCATCACATATTACATTGTGTGTGAGGTAGACCTCCGTTTAACTATATATGTCAAAGTTTGGGTTTCGAGGTTATGAGTGGTCGTACTAACTAGAGATTAAAAGATTAAAAGTTCCCAAGGCCAACTTTGTTCCCACTCTGGTCTTGCCTTATTTAGGTCCATAATATCTAGCAAGACATTCCAAGCCTTCAGGGGCATTCAGCTACCCAAGGAGAGAGACTGCGATCAAATAGCCCCGGTAGTTGTGCCTCTATTTCTCTATACGCTGCCTGAATATTTTCTTCCCTATGAGCTCCCACTCCTACATCACTCTTCGGCACGGTTCTGTGGCATTCCCCAACCTTTCAATCTGTAGGCTATGAAGCCATACACTCCTACAACAAGGATGGGCTCCAGTGACCGAGGGTAGGGACCATGTCCTGCTCCTGGAGAACAAGCGAATTGGGAGTCTCACTCATCCACACAGTCACCTCAACATAGGCATGTTATCACCGATCCAGATGAAGCTCCCTTACTGATTTCACAAGTCAGTCCTACCCCTGCACAGCCCTACAAGTACATGGGAAGGGCATCACAGATTTAGGAAAAGAGGTGGAGTGAGGAGACAGCTTGCCTTGGGCCATACATCTCTGATGTTCAGAATCTCCACCCCCCACCCCCAATTCCTTGAGAGGATCTAAGCTATCCTCCCTCAGTTGGGGTGGAAGTAAGGGATATCATATTTCTATTTGCTGTAAAAATACTCTTCCCTGCAGCTCAAATGATTTTTAATCTCTCTCATCAGAAAATCTGAGGTATGCTCGCACCTTCAATGAAACCAACACACACAAAAGCAGAAACCTGGTCACGACCCTCTTGAACTCTCTATTTGAATATGCCTTTCTAAACAACTCCCCTATTCCTGGGTCCTTCATTCCTGTCATTCTCCTTTATCTCACTTGGCATAAACCCCCATATTCTGACATCTTTCCTAACACTCTTGTTTCTATCCAACTCAGTGTTGTTCTTCTTGAAACCTGGTCTCCTCTGCTAATTCGATTCTTACCCTCCTTCATTGTATTCATTAGACCCACTCCCCAGATTTCTATTATTAAAATATTTGTCTGCAAGATGAAGACAAAAAACAAAGAAAGAAATGAAACAAAGAAAGAAGGAAAAGAGCCCAAATTTAAGTCTCATTTCTGTGACTTATCATATCCAACTAGGTCACTTCAATCTCTTTTGAGTTTCAAACTGTCCATGTAAGCAACCATTGGGAAAGGAGGTTATACAGAGGTTGAATTACTAGAGGGTATTTTGATGAATTAATCTCTGAGGTTCCCTAATTCTTGAGACTCTAAGTAGTTTTGATTTGGCCTCTGGAAAAATGGAGAGTCCTTAGCTGGCAGAAGAGGAAATATTAATGGAAAAATAAAGAAATACCAAGAAACCCAGAGAAGAAAGTAAAAAGGCAAAAACACAGTACAGAAACGTCATAGGGAAAAAATCTCCAAAAAAGAAATAGCTTCCTAGAACTAGTCAAGGGTACTAGTCCAAAGGGAAACCAGACTGGGAACCTAGGCAACAGAGAATCCTTGAAATATCCTAGCAAAATCCTTGAGATAGAGACTGAATTTAATTAACGTAACATGGTCTACAACTAAATACCCTTCCCTTACAGAAAACTCATTTGTGTCAAGAAGAAGGGATATCACCACATCTAAGGAGCTGCCTGACGACATCTTGTTTATTATGTAAAAGCTGTGACACCATGGCCATAGCTGACATCCATCCTAAAATCTCGGATGGTAAAAACAAGGGACTAGTTTCCACTGCACTAATGACTTTTGTTAGCACTAGTGGTCAAATACATAAGGGCAAATGCTTGCACTAATCTGGTTTCTTAAGAAAACCCTAAATTAGAGTTCTGACATGATTAGCTTTGACATTCTGAGTTGATCTGCCCTAGGATCTGTATCTTCATCTCAGTGCTGCTGAGGAACCAGAGAATGGATGTGGAAGCTAAACAGGCTGACGGGCAAAGCCCCTTAGCTACCCATTAACTATGGAATCATGGTCGACTCATCAACCTCCCTGAACCACAGTTGCCAAACTAATAAAAAGTAGCCTACAGCAACATAGCTATTTTGCAAAGCTATGCAATGCTATATAACTTAACAGATGTTATGTATAGGAAATATTGTCTTGTCCAGGGTAGACCACTCAACAACTGCTTTTGTTCTCTGCGTTCCCTTAGGAAACACATAATTTTCAGTTCATTCATTTCACTTCCTTTCCTTTCATTTTCCATTTCATTTCATTTCATTCCTTTATACTTTGAGAGTGAGTGCACACAGAAATCGGGAAAGATATCCCAAGGAGGCTGTCAGCGAAAAACCTGACATGGGGCTTGATCTCACAAACCTGAGTTGAAATCAAGAGTCACACCCTTAACCAACTGAGCCACCCGGGTGCCCCAACGAATGTCATTTTTACAAATCCATAAAAATCCTACCTGGTTATAGAGTCTTCCTCAGCATTCTTATCTGCTCCTAAAGAAGAAAGCAAAATACATGTTAAATCAACAATCGAAAAATAGAGGAAATTACAAGTGTACAGCTTATGATTTGTTAAAAAGTATTGCTTTGGGACCACACCTGGAAACCACACTACACTGAATGGTAATTATACCATTCGTAGGCTTAAAGCACTAAGAAATCTTACTTTCTCCTCTATGTTGACCAAAAGCAAGAGTGGGTTTTATCAAAATTTGACACCTACAGGTGAACTTATGTTTACAATGGCCATCACTGACCGACTCTATGACACTAGAGGAAAATGGTGTCGTTAGGAGAATGATTATCACAAGCTGACAATGTCAAACTGAAACTAGCATGATTTTTCTGGACTTCCACTGCTATAGAAGTTAAAAGAGAGGTTTTTTTTTTTTTGTTTTTTTTTTTTTTTTTTTTTTTTTATTTTGCTGTAACACAGCAGAACTTCCCCAGCCGTTTAGTAGAGACTGTTCAGTTTTAGGATGAAACAACACCTCACAAATGTGCTCCATAGCTATTGTACTTTGAATCATGGCCAAACCATAGCAAACAGACTCTCCCTGGGCTTATTTCCAATGACAAGGTAAGTAGGAAGGATGTGGCATTCCAATTTGATAAAGTTCTAACTTCTCGAGACTGTCTCCTTCCATTGCTAGAGATCTAGACCCAAAGAACATCACAGAGGATGATCCCAATGTTAGTGCTATGCAGTGGCTCATGATGTCATTTTTCTCAACCCTCCCCATTAGGTGACACACATCTAGAAAAAGCATGCTTTTATTCATGGAAGGCATATGTCATCAGATCCTCTACTGATGAACAACAAAACAAAACAAAGTGCAAAGAATATCTTGAATGCCTACATTCAATTAGTGGGGAATTTTAATGTTCTAAACATTCAACGATATCCACTGTATGATTGTTACTATATGACACTCTTTAAAGAGCAAGACTATGGGGTAAGGGTTGGGGTGAATGTAGGGAAAAAGGGGCACACCCCCGAGGACTATTTTTAAAATTTTTTTAACGTTTATTTATTTTAGAGACAGAACATGAATGGGGGGAGGGTCAGAGAGAGAGGGAGACACATAATCGGAAGCAGGCTCCAGGCTCCGATCTGTCATTCCAGAGCCTGTCACGGGGCTCGAACTCGGGAACCACGAGATCATGACTTGAGCCAAAGTCGGACACTTAACCGACTGAGCCACCCAGGCGCCCAAGCACAGAGGACTTTTAAGGCAGTGAAACTCTTTCACACGATACCACAAAGGTGGATTCACATCATTACACATTTGTTAAAACTCATAGAATGTATAACACCAAGGCTGAACACTAATGCAAATTAGAGACTTTGCCTGAAAATTATGAGTTAGTGTCCATATAAAATGCACTCTTGTCAGGGTGCCTCAGTGGCCCAATTGTTTCAGCGTCCATGTCTGGATCTGAGATCAGGTCATGATCTCACAGTTCATGGGATCAAGTCCTGCATCAGGCTCTGTGCTGACAGCACAGGATTCTTTCTCCCTTCTCCCTCTGCCCCTTGGCTGCTCACACGCATGCATGCTCTCTCACTCAAAACTAAACAAAGGAACTGAAAAATAATTACTACTAAAAATGGACCACTGTCGTGCAAGATGTTAACAACAGGGGAGGCTAGGCATGTATGGGTGCATGGTATGGTATATGGAGACTCTCTGTACTTTCTATTATATTTTTCTGTTTACTTAAAACTGCTGAAAAAATAAGCATTATTTTTAATTATTTACATTATTTAATTATTTTACATTAAATGTAAAAAACAATCAAACAAAGTACAACAACCAAACACGGTATCCATTGAAGCTACTCTTAGCATATATTAACCATGATACAGTCACCTTGAACATTAAGATAGAGATCAAAGTAACACAACAGGGGTACTGTCTCCCATATGGAAGTATATGAAAATACATAAAGCAAAATACAAAAATACAAGTTATTTGTATACTTAGGCAACAAAACAATTGATGAATATGACCAAATATAACTATAAACAGGGATTCAGCACTATATGAGTCAAACCTGGGTTTTCCATATAATTGAGATTTTATTCTAATTTTAAATCAAAAATCATTATGCTGATCGTATCTAAGAATCATAATGAAAGCTTAATCACATAAAAAAAGATGATAATGACCTAATATTGCCCTAGTCTTTTTTGTACAAATACCTACTTCATATGGATGATGAAACTGAAACCAGTACCATGTTAACCATCATTTCACTTGCTATTAAAATAAAAATTTAAGACACCACCAAAAATGAATTGAGGGCTGTAATCTCTATGCAGAAAAGGTTTCAACCAGCAGGCCGAAGATGGCTACCCTCAGAATATCCTACTTGAATGACTGGCCCTTGGTTGTTCCCTGGGATCTTGGATTTAAGGAAGGTTTCCACCATTCCCTAGCTCGGTAATAGAAGCTCACTGTGCCTAAGTGTTGGTAAAATCAGTGTGCTTAAGGCCATACACTTGATTTCTTTTTGGAAACCTGGAATTTTGGGACATGCTAAGGAGAAGATACCTATGTGATTAGCATTTGATGAAAACCTCGGGCACTGAGTATCCATAAGCCTCGTACTGGCAGACAACATTTCACTTGTGCTGTTCTAATTTGATGCTGGAGGAATTAAGCACATCCTGATAACTCCATAAAGATAGGATTCCTGGAAGCCTGTGCTTGGTCTACTCTGGACTTCACCCATGCACCTTTTGTCTGTGCTGATTGGCCTTTCTAGCCTGTCCCCATAACAAACCATAGGCAACAACTATATGCTGAGTTCTGTGAGCTCTTCCAGTGAATAATAAAATCTGGGTGTCGTTGGGGTGCCTCTATCACAACTGCATTATATGAAATTTTATTATTTGGGTTGATGTCATACACGTGGTTACAGTCAGAAGGTTATGTCACAGAATACCTTTCCTGGAATCTCTTTTTCTTGGTATTTGCCCGGAAAATTCCTACTTTCCTATATATCCATTTGAAGAAAGGTTTAAAAGGAATAGATGAAATCATGATGTCACAAAGTGTGAAACAATCAACAATCCTATTTTACTCAGAAAAAAAAAAGAGAGAGAATCCTGGTGGTTGCCACTATGTTCTACCATACACAAGTTCCTCTCAAATATGAAAAATCAGTTAATTTTTCCAACTAACTAGGACTTAGTTCATTTTTCTGGCAGATAGGAATGAAAAGAAGTAAGAGGGATTGTTCTAGAAAAAACAGAACTATCAGACCCAGTATAAAAACATACTACTGATTATAGTTTTTTGTTTCTTTCCTTAATTTCTTAGAAAATTAAAAATATACTTCACCTATTAAAGGCAGTCATTGCCAAAATAATCAAAAAGTCATAATTACTGTGTCCTCATTCCTGCTGCTCTCCTCTGTTCATCTGATAAAGTCCTACACACTTTTCATGTCCAATTTACATGCTGGCACACAACCTGGAAACTTCTGAATCTTCTGAGAGTTCTCTCTCACCCCCTAACTTTTCATATTCAGGAATCACAGATTCGTATTAACTATACTGTTTCGGTCTCTGCTTTGTCTTTTCCCTGCCATTGCCCTAGTCAAACATGAATTCTTAACTGATAATTTTCGCAGGGAAAAAAAAACCCACAAAATATTATTATTTCTTAAATGAATAAAAAAAATAAGCAAAACAAATGAGAAAGACACAAGGCCCTGAAAAAAAAAATAATGGAATAAATTGAACCCCCTGACATTTTCAAACTACACAGCTGAAAGTTTCACAATGGACTAATACCAGGCTAAGAAAACAAGAGCTTACTTTGCCTCCCAGTCTCTTTATGTGGTTTCCTATAACCTATCCTTCATATGAGGGTTCAGCAAGCTACGGCCACTGGTCAAATCCAACCTGCCATCTAGTTCTGTAAATAATGTTTTATTGGGGCATAGCCCCATGTCTTCACTTACATATTGCTATGGCTGCTTTCACAAGGGCAGAGCTGAGAAACCACATCACCTAAATTATTCACTGGCTCTTTAGGAAAAAGGCTTGGTGATCTGTATTTTATGCCATAACCAGAGTGTCCTAACTCAAATCTAATCTTAGTAGTCTTCTGCTTCAAATTCTCCAAAATCCCTGCATCAAATACTGCTGGCTCCCTCCCTAAGAGCCATTCCATATTCTTCATTCTTGCTAGAGAATCACAACTTTATTTGGATATTTATTGTCTCCATACACAGAGAAGGTGGCCTCACCCTGGCTTCAAAAAGAGAAAGGATTATTCCAAGCTAATCACAGTACCTGATTTACCAGGGACCAGTTTAGGAATGAGTATGTGACATAACCTAGTCTTTAAAATGTTAGAGGAAGTCTACTGCAAGCCTCTTCCTAGTGAAAAGAAACACCTAAAGAAAAGCAGTCCTTCCCACCCACTGGATGTTGCCATGTGAGAATATGATACCTGGAGCTGTCGCTAATTAGCCACCCCGGAAAGGAGAAATAAAAATACCAGCAACTCCAAAACTGAACAAGAGATGACTGGGATCCTGATGACATCACTGAACCATCAAAACATTTCTGGTTCCTACTGGTTTAGTCACTGTTAGAAGTCACCTATTATTTGCCGCTAAAAGCATTCTACAGAAGAAATTTCCCCAGGCATATCGGGTAAGATCTACTCCTTTCTATAGCACTAACAAACTTCCATAAGCTTGTCTTACCTAGGTATTCACCTCATTCCCAACCATTCCCATAGCACACGTTTTCTACCAGCAAAACCCAACTGCTCATAAATCCTGCTAAGTTCACTCGTACACCTTCGCCTCTGCACTGCTGTGTACTCCGCCAAACACGTAATCGTGATAGTTTACAAACATTGTCAAACATACAAATGTTGGTCCTTCTGCCTCTCTACCTGGCAAACTGAACTCTTAACTCTGCATGCTTACCATAGATTCTACCCAGTCCTTGAAAACTCGGATTCCTCACCAGGAACTTACGGTAACTGGAACAAATGTCAATACAAAATAACAATGATAATTATAAGCACTACGAGACTCTGGCACCCAGTAAGCACTAAATAGAGTAAATAACACAAACGGCAGTGGTAACAACAAAGTCCTGGGGTGCAGAGACTGGTTTTTGAATGTTTGTATTCTACAACAACAGGATAACACTTAGAAGCTAACAGGCACTTAAGAGTTACTTGTGAAGTGAACAAATGGACATGAATAAAAATGATTCCTTTGAAAATTATTTTTAAAAACCACAGAAACTTTTCTGTTTCAAAAACCGCAGGGACAGCTCTATTCTGTTATGAGCACCTTAATGATCAAAACGCTGTCTGTTCTACCTTTACCTTTCTTGTAACTTCCAAAACTAACCTACAGAAGTCCTTTGGTAACAGTCTACCAAGTTAAAGCTTTCTTCCTACTTTTCAGATTGTACAGTGCACTGGGTCCCACAACTAGGGAGCAACAGTAGCATTTTTGTGTGTGTGTGTGATTGTGAAACATCTTTGTGCTGTTATTATAATTTCTGGAGCCCAAGTTGCCCTATTTGAATACTTGTGAAGATAAAATTTTGACTAATGGCAACAGAGTATCTTATTCTAACAAAATTACAGTGTCATGACAATTCTCCAACAAACAGAAGAAAACATTGTTCTAATGAAGTCAACATATCTCATTCTGGATTTGTTGTTGTTGTTGTTTTTAAATGTTTATTTTTTTTTGAGAGATACAGAGCATGCATGTACAGGGGAGGGGCAGAGAGAGAAGAAAAAGGGAAAATTCCACACAGGCTCTGAGCTGTCAGCAAAGAGCCCGACAGAGAAGTCTGACACAGGACTCCAACTCACCAACTGTGAGATGATGATAACCTGAGCGGAAATCAAGAGTTGGACACTTATCCGACGCAGCCACCCAAGCGCCCCTCTCATTCTGTCTTGATTTATGAGGAGTGAAGATGATAATGGTGAGACCTTGTTGAGACAATATGTGAAATAACCTATGCCTCTCAACAAGGCAGTGTTTTTCTTCGGTACTCCTGGAAGCTATCTATAAAAATCTCCTTGGGAGTGCTGCACACTAGCTAAGATTTTCAGTTCTTATTATTTGCCATTTGTTTATGGTACCAGGAAAGTACTGTAGAATTCCCAGTTTTAGGGCTGGTTCATTTTTTAATGAGACAAATCGCTAGGTAACAATATTTTCTAAATATAATCCATTTGTAAACATTTTATAAAAGATCCATTTTTATAACAAGTGCAATTTGTTATAATATGTTTATGGAGGAAACATAAAACATGCTAACTTAAAAATCTTTTTTTCCTCTGGGCACCTGGATGGCTCAGTTGGTGAAGCATCTGACCTTGGCTCAGGTCATGATCTCACAGCTCACGAGTTCGCGCCCCACATTGGGCTCTCTGCTCTCAGTGGTGGAGCCTGCTTTGGATCCTCTGTCTACCTTCCTCTGTCCCTCTCCTGCTCTCTCTCTCTCTCTCTCTCTCTCTCTCAAAATTAAACAGTTAACAAAGCATTTTCATATTTATTACACAAAGATGTCACATGGTATTTTAGGGGTCATGACTAAAATAATGAATTTCTTTTCAGATAATACTGCCTCATATTTTCAATTACCTACAGTTAACTTCTTAAATAATTCTGAACATTAGACTATAAAGAAAGAAATTAAGAAAGAAAAAAATACGTATGCAATTTACACATTGGTGTTCTTTTCTTCATTGTTCTTTCATTATCAAAACACCCTTACTCTGACTTTACTTATGTTAGGACCACCAAGAGCAATTCACTATGTAAAGTCTTACCAGGATTGCTGTTTTGCAAAGAATTTTTAAGCATGATTTCTTCTTTATGTCGACAAATTATTTCGTAACTGCAATGTATAAAAAAGGGTGATAAATAATATTACTATTTTAACGCTGATACGAAAAACATTTACCAAATACATCAAATTCTTAGAGTATTTCAAATAATAACAGAGCAAATATCAAAACTTGAATTACCCAATATACTTCAAATTTGTACGTTCTAGAAGCTTTTCATTAAGTCTGTACTTAAAGAAGAAAAAAACAGGAAGATGAACCAGTCATGAATTGAGGGCATTCTAGCTTAGTAAATTAGAACTAGCTTGCCAGGGGCACCTGGGTAGTTAAGCGTCCAACTTTAGCTCAGGTCATGATCTCACGGTTTATGGCTTTGAGCCCCACGTCGGGCTCTGTGCTGATAACACAGAGCCTGGAGCCTGCTTCGGATTCTGTGTCTCCCTCTCTCTCTGCAACCACCCCCCACCCCAGCTCGTACTCCGTCTCCCTCTATCAAAAATAAATACACATCAAATAGAAATGAGAATAATTAGAATTCGCTTGCCAGAATGGAGTGTTTGGAACTCAGAAGTTCCAAAACTAGCTCTATAACCTATAGCTATTTGTTCTTGGAGAAGCCACTTCTCTTTGGCTCAAAATCTCCCTCTATAAAAGAAGGGACATTACTGCCTTATTTTTACAAGGTTGATAAGAGGATTTAATGAGATATTATACCCAAAACATGGCCTCTCAGGCCACCTCTTAGGTGATGCTCATTACTCTGGGAAGGGCAAGATGAGACCTTCCTTGACTTCAGAAAAGATGCTCCACAGGATTTAAAGCGGTGGTCCAGGGGCACCTGGGTGGCTCAGTCCGTTGGGCATCCAACTCTTGATCTCAGCTTGGGTCTTGATCTCAGGCTCGTGAGTTCAAGCCCCATGTTGGAATCCATGCTGGGCATGGAGCCTACTTAAAAAAAGGCAGGGGTACAGATATGCTAACAAAGGGGAAAGAGAAGTCCAATCTCTTCCTGCAGCATCATTTGAACCTCTCTGACAGCTTAGAATGGTCCCAACTAACATCTTCTGGCAAAAAAAAAAAAAAAAAAAAAAAAAAAAAAAAGACAAACAAGATCCTCAAAGGGTAACTCATAAGGAAAGTCTAGGCTAAGATATGGGTTCCACATAAGGTCTTTGAGTGTGGAGGGACAGGGGTGTATGGCGAAAGCCAGGAGACCCAGCTGCCCAAACAGGGTGCTGGTGCTTTGGGATAGCTGCTGAGCATATGTGCATGTGCAGTGAACAAAAGAAACTTTGTAGCTTTGAAATCTAAGTGTGGAACACCATGAAGACTGTAAACTCTGGATCAGCAAGGGAATCCTGGGAGTAAAGGTCAATCACAACCAGACTACAGCACCAGTTTCAACAGCAATTACGCAGCAACAGAATCAAAGGAAACTGTAGAATGATCAGGATGTCCTTTTTTTCCCCTCCAAATGACTTGTGAAAGAGGACTCTTTGGTCTTAGGGTGCTCCTTAGGTTCTTGGAAAATTCAAGGGACAGAGTACAGGAGATATCCCTCAAAGGAAAGTAGAGGGTCTTCTACAAAACTGAACATTTCAAGACCCAAGTTACTAGTTAGAAAACACAGATGTAACATTATTTGTGTCCCATGCAGAGGGGTTATACTTGAAATGAAATGGATAAGGTTAGGCTCCTGGAGGATAAAGGTCTCAAAAGTCCTGAGATAAAGAATCCTGCACACATTCCTACTTCCAACTAGTCTAGTCCTTTGCTTGATTTCTGGCTAATGTTGTGGACTAACCGACTGCCATTCCAAAACTGCCTGACCAAACTACGAAATCCCATCTGTTACATACGAAGTTAACAGTTAAATTATTTTAAACCTCAGTTTAGTAATAACTAGCATTTTAGTACAAACACTTACAGATTAAAACCCTTAATATAAGCATATTCATCTGCAGCCCATCCATATACATCTTGAGGAAAGGGGTCAATACGTTGCTGAAGAAGAAGCCTGACTACATTTGTTGAGTCATAATTTACAGCAAGCATGAAGGCTGTTCTAAAATAACAGAGATAACTTCACTCTTAGGAATTTAGAGTTATTTAAACAGCTAATTTGATATACTTTAGCAGGTTAATATCTTGCCTATCTGTTCAGAATCGACCATTTACATGTTTCAGTGTTCATCTATGTAAATGATCTCCAAGACTAAAATGAAGGGACAAAAAGGAAGCTTCTTGTCCCACCTGGGTAATGTATTATAGAGTTGCTAATTTAATGTCGTTTGATAAACAAAAAACTATGCTAGGTCACTTATCTGAATAGATAAAGATTTAAAAAAAATAATTCCCCACGTTTTCCTTAATCTGACACAGTGCACTTCAAAGCCATCTAGAGGTCAAGCAAGTATAAAAACTATCTGCAGGCTTGAAATGATAATATTTTAATGCAAATCCTAACAAAACAGGCATAATTATAGTTAACGATGCTGATAAGCATATGGTAGGCACTAAATTAAATGCTATGTATATAAAATATGATTTACGCACAACCACCCTTGAAGGATATATTATTATCCTCCTTTTTATATCAGGAAACATATTTAGTGATGATACGTAACACTCCCAAGGTCACAACACCTAGCTAGTAGGAAAGCTATGAATCAACCTAGTCTTGTGTGAATCTAAAGCACAGCTCTTCCTTCTTTATCACCCACCTATAACTTATCCTCATTAAAGGAAAAGTCTATACGGTTAAAGTTATTTTTCATCTTTCTACTCCTACCAATTGAAAATAAAATAAAAAATACATATACTGTACATGAAAAAGGATAAAACCTGATGAGACTTGGTAATAGTAATTAATCATCATTTAGAGATCACCTAACGACATCAGTATTACTCAAAAAGGAAAAAAAAGCAATTTAAAGAAAAGTGTCATCCAAAAGACACAACAACTCTATGTTTAATATGCATCTTTTTTTTAACATTTATTTGCTTTTGAGAGACAGAGCTCAAGCAAGGAGAGGGAGAGAGAGCGGTATACACAGAATCCAAAGCAGCTCCAGGCTCCGAGCTGTCAGCACAGAGCCCGGCGTGGGGCTCGAACCCACGAACCATGACATCATGTCCACAGCCAAAGTCATAGACTTAACCAACTGAGACACCCAGGCACCCCAATAAACATCTTTGAAGGAAAATGTATATGAAGTAGAAATTCTTTTTTTTTAAGTTTATTTACGATTTATTTTGAGAAAGAGAGTGAGTGCACACCAGAGTGTGGGCAAGAGGCAGAGACACTGAGAGAGAGAGAGAGAGAGAGAGAGAGAGAGAGAGAGAGAGAGAGAGAGACAGAGAGAGACAGAGAGAGACAGAGAGAGAGAGAGATTGAGAATCCGAAGCAGGCTCTGCACTGTCAGCACAGAGCCTGATGTGGGGTTCAAGCCACGAACCATGAGATGATCACCTGAGCCAAAGTTGGATGCTTAACCAACTGAGCCACCCAGGTCCCTCTATGAAGTAGAAATTTAAAAAATACCATAAAAGGGTTAAGAAGGCCAATATTGTGCCATTAAGTAAATTAAGAGCTGAGAGTCCACATTTTATAAAACTAAAATGAAATCCCTTTAGTTAATACAAAATCATGTGGCAGAAAAAAAACAAAAAAACAAACAAACAAACAAAAAACTGAGCAACTGGGTGACTCAGTTGTTTAAGCATCAGACTCTTGACCTCAGCTCGGGTCTTGATCTCAGAGTCATGAGTTTAGGCCTAGCATTGGACTCCACGCCGAACATGGAACCTATTTAAAAATAAACACTGCAAATGACATGAGTCAACATCATCAAGGAATATGAATTCTGCTATACCCTGTTCTTCATGTTGCCCAGTCAGAATAATTGCTTTCTACCTAACTGGTGATGTGTTGACATTTTTCACTATATAATTATAAATTAATATTCTTCTTCTGAAGTTAATCTTCCTGACTTGAATAATTATTACCACTCTAGAACCATACTAAGGTTGAAAAGAAAACTACTGCACCTTTTTAATTTATCCTCTGCATGTATATTTGTTGCCTTTTCTACCAGAACTTCCACTATTTGCTGTTTGTTTTCATTTACGGCAACTAGAAGTGGTGTGATGTTATCCTGTAAAAGAGCAAAAACAATTTAGAATTTACAAAATTACACCTTTCCATACGGAATTTTAAAACATACAAAAGATCCTCTAAACTGAAACATATAATACAAAAAGTAAATAAAAAATGGCCTCTTCCTTCCCACCACTGTGCTTTCACCTGCTGCTGCTTCTCTTTAAAATAGCCCTCCTCCACTGGGGCACCTGGGTGGCTCAGTTGGTTAAGTGACCAACTGCAGCTCAGGTCATGAGCTCAGGGTTTGTGAGTTCAATCCCTGCATTGTGCTCTATGCTGGCAGCGCACAGCCTGGAGCGTGTTCCAGATTCTCTCTCTCTCTCTCTCTCTCTCTCTCTCTCTCTCTCTCTCTCTCTCCCTCTCTCTCTCTCTCTGTCTCAGAAATACACATTAAAAATTGTTTTTAATAAAATAGCCCTTCTCCACCTTCTTCAACAGATTATATGAAGTCATTCTCCCAAACTCACTTCAAACACTCACTGGTTCCAAGATTGTTGCTTCTATCACAGTACTTATCATGGTATACTGTATTGTTCCCTATCTAAACCAAGAGCTTCTTGAGATCAGGGGCTATTTCTTACCTCTGTATCTCCAAACTCCAAAACACAGCAGTATATGCTTTAAGTACTTTTACTGAATTAATAACCTAAATGATGATCTCTGGAGTAGTGTTTCTTAAATTATCTTCCAAAGAATACCTACTTTGCCAGAAGGTAAATACTATGTCCCAATGGAAAGATTTCATGATCATCTATGTTTGAGAAATATTATAAAACTGCATTATATGTCTGGCATTACAGAAATCCATGTAAATCTGCTCAGTCCCCATTTGACAATCCTTTTTGTGGCAAACATTCACATTTGAGGAATCAGAGTTTCAGGGATATAGTTTGGAGAGATTTCCAATAAAGGTGAAGCTTTTCCCCAAGTTATACAAACTTGCTTGTCTTCTGTCAGTGGTATCAGGATCCACTGACATCCGAGATGTCAACATAAGGCATCACTGCTCCAAATGGGTCACTAAGGAGATGGGCCCAGAACTCCAAGAGTTAAGCTTCAAATGAACTTTGATTACTTAATATTAAATAGCCCATGGGCTTTCTCCTATTATAAAATGCTAAATTTTTATCTTAACTGTTAGGAAGCTCCATATGAAATTTTATTGTCAATTATAATAATCCTGGGACCCTAATACGTATCTACTTCTAAAAAAATTGTTTGTATTCTAGTTGTATTCCAGTTTCCACTGGAATAGCTACTTACTTTATATTTTAGGCAAACTATAAATCGCAAATAAAAATATAATGGCTTATCAATAAAAATTCAAACACTGATTTATACAGATCATTTTTAGCATAATGAAAGTGACTACATTATTTGCATTTTTAGGGAACAATGCTGAAGAGAAAGAGAATATTGTCTGCAATAGACATAAACCATTCAACTGTAACCATGATTAATCTAATACGGTTTGCAAATATTCCAATAGGAATACGATTATTCAAATGTTGTTTCTTTTAATGTTTATTTAGTTTTGACAGAGAGAGACAGAGCCTGAGTGGGCAAGGGGCAGAGAGAGAGGGAGACACAGAATCCGAAGCAGGCTACAGTCTCTGAGCTGTCAGCACAGAGCCCCACCCGGGGCTCAAACTCACAGACAGCGAGATCATGACCTGAGCCGAAGTCAGACGCTCAACCGACTGAGCCACCCAGGCACCCCAGGAATACGATTATTTATAGTACACAGAAGGAAAAAGTGTCTTGTTTTCAAACTAACTTATGGGGCACCTGGGTGGCTCAGTCAGTTAAAAGGCTGAATTTGGTTCAGGTCATGATGTCATGGTTTGTGAGTTCAAGCCCTGCATTGGGCTCTATGCTGACAGCTCAGCCTGGAGCCTGCTTGGGATTCTGTGTCTCCCTTTCTCTCTGCCCCTCCCCCACTCATGCATGTGCTCTCTCCTTCAAAAATCAATAAACGTTAAAAAAATGAATACAATACAAAAACAACTTAGAAAGTTTAACTTGGAAAATTCAATCCTATTCCGAAGACATTAACATAAAATACAAAATATATATTATGAATTAATATGGATTGCCTTGAAAACCTTGAAATATTTATCAAAATAGACCATAAAACAGAGGCACCTGGGTAGCTCAGTCAGTTAAGCATCTGACTCTTGACTTTGGCTCAAGTCATGGTCTCATGATTCATGAGTTCAAACCCAGTGCCTCCTAGGGATTCTCTCTCTCTGTCAAAATTAACTTTAAAAAAAATTACCAAGGTTTCTTGGTGTCCAAAAGAGATCTGATTAGCACAGTCTAAAATATATATATATATATATATATATATATATATATATATATATGTGTGTGTGTGTGTGGAGATAGATATATATATATATATATATATATATATATCATAAAACAGTAATTGTAAACGCAATGCTTATGGAGGCAAAGTAGGTGACTTGAGTAAGTGAAGAACCTAAGTGGGGACAGTAGCAAACTGGAGACACACATAACTCATATAAACAGTCAGCCACTGGAATGCATACCAAACAGTAGTATGGGCTCAAAGTACCAGGTATGATTCTATAAGAAAAGTCTGAAATCCAGATTTCTGCATGAGTGTCATAATTTTAAATGTTGACTCAATTTATGGAGGAAACGAAACACATCCAGGGGCCAAATTTAGTCAATAGCCCACGGGTATTTTGGTTGTGCATAAAGCATATATTTGTATGTAAATCTTTCCTGAAGTATCAGTATCACATTTTACCAAAAATTTAGGCCCCAACATGTAATAAAAATTGCTATTAAGACTCATAAGAGGGGAGCCTGGGTGGCTTAGTCAGTTGAGCATCTGACGCTTGACTTCAGCTCAGGTCATGATCCCAGAGTTGTGGGACTGAGTCCTGCATCAAGCTTGGCACTGAGCTTGGAGCCTGCTTGAGGTTCTCCCTCTCTCCCTCTGCCCTTCTCCCCCACTCACGCTCTCTCTGTCTAAAAGAATCACAACAAAAAGACTTGTAACACCCACCTTAAGAATTTTTCCAACGCTTATTAAAACTGCAATCTATCTGTGTTTAATTCTCCCAGACTGTTAATCAAATAGACAAATTAGTTCACAACTATGCTGAAACTAAATTCTGAAAACAATTCCCAACTGTATTGTCACTAACTACATTTCCATGTTTAAAACTACCATTTGGATTATGTCAGGGCTATATGAATTTAACAGACATCATAAGACAGTCGGTCACATAGCTTCAACTAGTAAAGAAGATTCAAGATTTTCTCCTATTGCAATCAGGAAAACACTGCTTGTAATAACCAAATGGCTATGAATATGAGCGAGAGAGAGAGAGAGAGAGAGAGCAAGCGTGAGCAAGTGGGTAGGGGCAGGGAGAGAGACTCTCATGTGTCTCTGCACCATCAGTGCAGAGCCCAATGTGGGGCTCGAACTCACAAACCATGAGATCACAACCTGAGTGGAAGTCGGACGCTTAATCAACTGAACAACCTGGGTACCCCTCCATTCAGTAGTTAGCTTTTTAAAAATTTTTTTTAAATGTCCACTTTTTGTGGAAGAGAGAGAAAGAGCATGAGCAGGGGAGGGGCAAAAAGAGAGGGCGACTACAGAATATGAACCAGGCTCCAGGCTCTGTCTAAGCTGTCAGCACAGAGCCCAACACGGGGCTAGAACTTGTGAACTGTGAGATGATGACCTGAGCCTGAAGTCAGACGCTTAACCGACTGAGCCACCCACACACCCCAGTAGTTCTTAACCAAGAGTTGTAGCACAGTCTCAAAAAAAAATATTTCTAAATATCCATGTCTATGTATACATGTTACTAGATTTACTCAAACTCTTCAGGGGAGAGTTTAGGCTTGTTAAAAAAAAATTGGAACTTCCCCAGGGCACGGGGATTCACCACCACAATTCTAGCTGAGAGCTGATGCAGCAGACTATCACATCAGTCTCATCTATGTGGCCAACTCCCTCTATCATTTGAAGATTTAGCCAAAAGAATGACTTATCAAAACTGCATTTAATTTCCCTGAGCAGAGGTAGAACAGGGACTAAATGTAAAGTCAAAATGCAACTTGATTTCATTACTTTTAAACTTCTTACTTCCCATCAAGATATTCTAGATTTCAGAGCAGAGTTTAGACTCTTACCTAAGTGGGTGTTTCTGCCAGAATAGGATTATATGACAGTTAATTATTTGTTTTTCTTCTCCTTGCCCACATAATCAACCACCTGTTCACTGCCAATCTGATTTCCTCTGAGTCCTCCTACACTTGGTCTCTAGGCAGGTTTGCAACTCACTCTTTCCCTAAGTAACAACTATTCCCCTCAAAAATTGAAGACTCCTTGACTAAACATATAAACTGAAGGGGAAAAATAATAAAACAAACAACCTCTTCTTGTTATTTTTTCTCACTTGTCAAATTTCCAAATTGGCCCACTTAGTTCTGACTGCTCCCTCCTTTCCCCTTTTATCTCTTAAGCCTTGGCCAATAAAAGATAAATCCCATTTTTATAAATCACTTTTTTATCAAATAGAAAATTGTCAACAGCAGCAATATTTTTTATTGTAAAATGCATTTCTTTTCTTTGAGTTTTAAGACAAAGCCTAGGGCAAATTTTGCTTTCCTGTGTTGTTTTTCACTAATAAAAAAAAATTGGATGGGAAAAATATTTGAAAACAAAATAAGTTTTACCTTTAACAAATATATTGTTTTCATAAATATTTGCCATAAATACATAAAACAAAGCAGTATTCTCTGTTTCTTTAGAAGTATCCTCATTTAAAATGAAATCTTAGGGGTGCCTAGGTGGCTCAGTTGGTAGAGCATCCAACTTCAGCTCAGGTCTTAATCTCATGGCTCATGAGTTCATGCCCTGCATTGGGCTCTGTGCAGCTGGGAGCCTGGAGCCTGCTTCAGATTCTGTGTCTCCCTCTCTCTCTCTGCCCCTCTCCCCCTCTTGTTCTGTCTCTGTCTCTGTCTCTCTCAAAAATAAATAAAAAATATTAAGAAGGAAGGAAGGAAGGAAGGAAGGAAGGAAGGAAGGAAGAAAGAAAGAAAGAAAGAAAGAAAGAAGAAATCTTAGATAAATAAGTTATTGCCAAATATTTTCATTCAGGGAATCCTTGAACTTCCAAATACGTAAAATTGACCCTGCCCGTGTCAACCAAGGGTGTTCCTCTAGGGGCTTCAGCAATGAAAGGTAATGCATGTCAAAGAAAAGGAAGGTGGGCCAGCAAGTGTGGCCATCATCTACTCCCCATGTACAGCTACAACCCTGCTGAGGAGCTACACAAGGTTGAGCAGGAGCTACTCTCTGAAGTGGGACACCCCAACATGGTACATGGCTGGCCGAGTGGCTACCAATACAAGTAGATGTCTTTGCTGGATGTCAAGACGTGACCTGACCCCAATGCCCTCATCTTCAGAGCACCGGGGCCTGCAGTGCCTAGCACCTACAACCTGCTGCTTTCTCCTTCCACTTGCACACATCCAAGCTCTCCCTGCTGGGTCTGGGTCTCCATTCCTCCTCCCACCTATCCCCAGCAGCACCCCTTGCCTAAGCCCCTGCATTGCACCCAGCCTCCATCATCACCTCACTCCCCTCTAGACCTTTAGTCCTTTATGGGCTCTGAGACTACCATCCACTTGTAGGCACTAATGGAAACATTTTCTTTCTGGGGTGGAAGGGTGGCTGGGAGATACAACTTTGCCCTTTCTGTGGGCACTACCTTTTTCTAGCCCTCCCTGACTTGGCATTGGAGTTATTTCCATGATGACAGGGCCTGATGTATAGAATTCAGTGAGTGAGTGTGTGTGTGTGTGTGTGTGTGTGTGTGTGAAATAAAACATTTTGAGGCTAACATATTCATGTATATATATAAAATTTCAAATAATGTATAAATTAGTTATTTACCTTATTTCTTGCTTCAGTATTCGCATTGTATAGCAGCAGCTTCTCTACTATGGATATATTATCACCAAAGGCCGCATAGTGGAGAGCAGTGTTGCCACTCACATCCCTAATATTTGGATGGGCACCATTTTCCAATAGTATGTTTACACATTTCTCTTCCTGGCACTGTACAGCCTGTCAGTGATATGCCAAGAACAGAGTGTAAATTCTGAGAATTTAAAGTAAGCATGCCACAGGTTTCACCAATTCGTTTTGTTTCAAGTCAATAACTTCATTTTCATTCTAAGTAATGACATCAAATCTATCTCAGGCAGATATAGCTGGTACTACATACCTTCATGAGAGCTGTCCTGTTTTCATGATCACAGAGGTTAAGATGACATTTCCTCTCTACTAGGAGGGTCACCACTTCTGGATGGCCATAGGCACAGGCCAAATGGAGAGCAGTCCTAAAAAAGTGAGAGGAGTTTTTAGGAAATGATAGTGCACTCTCTCAAAACTTGCAGTTAATTCAAGAATTTGTAAACATTAAGTAGCATGTTATTCCTATGCCTCCAAAACAAAGATTCAGTTTTCCTCTGGAGAAAGTACAATATTTAGTAGTGATTACTCATCACGCTAATAAAAGAGCAGCCTGTTTGAAGACAAAGAGCATGACCTCGGGATTCAGCTCCACTTGGGTTTGAATCCTAGTTTAACTCTGTCACTCACTAGTTATTGCTTAGACTTATCCTCAATGTCCTCAACAAAAGGGGATAAAAATAGTAGTTGTCTTGTGTCACCTGGCTAGCTCCGTCTGAAGAGCATGTAACTCTTGATCTCAGGGTCGTGAGTTTGAAGCCACACAGTAGGTGTAGAGATCATTAAAAAAATAAAATAAAATAAAATAGAATAATTAATAATAAAATGAAATGAAATAAAATAAAATAAAATAAAATACTGAGTAGTTATCTCACAAGACCTCGTTGTGATGCTTAAATGAGGATCTATGCAAGTATTTAGAACACTTCCTAGCACAAATAACATCTCAATAGTTGTTGGATAATATAATTTTTACCATTACTACTGCTTTACATAGACAACACTTCAATTAGGTACCTTGATACAATTACACCTACTTTGCAGACATGTTT
This sequence comes from Panthera pardus, assembly GCF_024362965.1. NCBI lineage: Eukaryota > Metazoa > Chordata > Mammalia > Carnivora > Felidae > Panthera > Panthera pardus. Next base: position 58,844,925 of record NW_026526777.1, on the reverse strand, counting down.
TAAGGATTAGCAAGAATACTGCATTTCAATGATTCTAACATGCTCATTTTGTCACATTTTAATATCTCTGACATTGGAATGCAATTTATAACTCAAAATGTCTTACAACTGAAAATGGCAGGACTTTAAAAAAATAATTGGTATATAAAATAGTGGGACACCATAGAATCTTGGTGCCTTCCATTATGTGAAATGATGGTATATACAATAGGTCTATTGCAGTTCTAGTCATATGATTGGCACTTAAATAAATTTTAGTTCTGAAAAGCATTATAGGAAAAGAGGACAAAATTAACAAAAGGAAAACATTTTTAAGAACTTCTTACTTTGCTTCTCAAGAAAGTTTAAGCCACAGGAAACTCAGGATTCCAATGACTAGGAACAGCTCATTTTATTAAATATTGAGGTCTACAGATTGTACAAAAATCAAGTATTTCCAGTGATCAATATTAGTAGTTACTACTCTCATAAATTTCAGAAGGTCAGGTAAAGGTTATCTTTTACAATTTCCTATCTTCAGAAAATTTGAAAGGAAGGAGGAAAACTTCCCATTGAGATTAAGTCCTAATAGTTCAATGTAAAATTTCTCATCTTAGGGGTGCCTTGCTGGCTCAGTCAGTAGAGCATAGGACCTTGATCTCAGGGTTGTAAATTTGAGCCCCACGATGGGTATAGAGATTACTTAAAAATAAAATCTGGTGCAGAGCCTGCTTTAGATGCTCTGTCCCTCCTCTCCCTTTCCCCTTCCCCCTGCTCATGCTTTCACCCTCAACAATAAATAACACTTAAAACATAAAGTAAACAAGATAAAAGCTGGGGCACCTGGGTGGCTCAGTCTGTTAAGCGTGCAGCTCTTGATCTGGGCTCAAGTCACGATCTCATGTTCACTGGCTCAAGCCCCGTGCTGGGACTCTTTGAAAAGTGTATTGCAAAAGTTCCTGCTTTCAGCACGGGGCGTGCTTGGGATTCTCTCTGTCCTTCCATTCCCCCCACCCCCACCCCCACCCCATCCCTCTCAAAAAATAAATGATTAAACTTAAAAAAATAAAATCTTTAGAAAATAAATAAATAAAATTCCTCATCTTATACTGTGCAAAATGAAGTCTTTGAGAACAAAAGGATCTTGGGTAGAGTATTTCCGCTCTATAATATATGTGCAGGTTCTAGGTGATAAATAAATGGATGGAAAGAGTGGATAAATACATTTGGAGAGTTCAATATTTTTAAAGAAAAGGTACATAAAGGAAAGCATGCTTCTGAAACAGTAAATAATCACTTATATTTGCTAGGTCTTATTTTTTTCACAAGGACACAACTAATATATTTTATTTTCATGATTAATATAAATCATTTACCTATTACACGTAATAAAGCTACCTATAACAGAAAACATATGTATAATATATGCATAATAAAATCTACAAGTGCAAATAAAAATACTCCCTTTACTTCTGAAGAGGCCAAAAGTTGTCCAAATATGCCAATACTCAAAAAACATTTTAATTAACTCACTTTTCTTATTTTACATCCAAAAATATTTTTTAACACAAAGTGAGAAATTATTTTTATGTATATAAGATCAATATTCTTGCTCTTCTCCAGGATTACTTCAACGACAATAAACCCTTTCTGTTGATAATAAACTTTTAATAGGACCTTTATACACCTTTTCATGTAGAAAGCACAGATTTTCTTTGAAGGCAAAGAAAAATGCATGTAAATACAAAGGCTCAGAAATAACAAATGTCATCACATTTTGTGCATTTTTGGGCTTAACATAAAATCGTAGTCTGCTTGTGTGTACCTATGATCACACTGATTTTTGTTCTCACTTAATGATCAACTAAAGCACAGCTCTGCATCTCTGTGTATATCTATTATCTATGCCACTTTCAATGATCACATATCCATCTTATGGATGTAATGACATTTACTTATAAAAGCCATTATACGAGTTCTTCTTAATACATTGCTATTTTAAATAGTGCTGAGAAAAGCAAAATGTATGCCATTTATCTCTAGTGATTTCCTAAAGATATTTTAGTAGAAATAAAATTGATGGATAAAAGGAATACATATTTTTTAAATGTGGTACTTACACCAAATTGTCTATTGGAAAGTCGAAAACAACTTAAACTTTAAGCGGCAGTATAAGCACCATCACTCTATTTTCACAAAGGTTGTAGACGGAAAACTGTATTTCAGTCCCTTTTTCACTTAAATTTCTTTTTTCCCAGGGACAGTATATTTCCCTATGTCCACTGGTCCCTTGTAGATATGCAAAGAAATACTTTGCACGATTTCAAATTACAGGTTTTTGTTCGTTTTGATTTCAAAGACTTCCCTGTAAAACGAAGATAGATTCTGTTGTCTGATACAAATATGTTGTAAATATTTGCAAGTGCATTGTCTTTTATTGTAATAATATTATTTTCTGATGGAGGCTTTTAGTTTTTTATGTTGCTAAATCAATCTCCAGAATTCTTGATTTAAAAAAATATTTTTTAATATTTATTTATTTTTGGGAGACAGAGACACAGCGTGCAAACAAGGGAGGAGCAGAGAGAGAGGGAGACACAGAATCTGAGCTGTCAGCACAGAGCCTGAAGCGGGGCTCGAACCCACAAAGCACGGGATCATGACCTGGGCCAAAGTCAGACCGCTTTACCAACTGAGCCATCCAGGGGCCCCAATTTTTTCTTTTTTGAGAGAGAAATAGAGAGAGAGAGAGAGAAAGAGAGAGAGAGAGAGAGAGAGAGAGAGAGAGAGAGAGAGAGAGAAAGAGAGAGAGAGAGAGAGAGAGAGAGGCAACACAGAATCCCAAGCATGCTCCACATTGACAGCAGGGAGCCCGTCGAAGGGCTTGAACCCATGAACACCTGAGATTATGACCTGAGCCGAAATCAAGAGTCAGAGGCTTAACTGACTGAGCCACCCAGGCACCCCCCAAAAGTCTTGCTTTTCAAGTCATTCTTAGGATGGGTAAATAGGCATTTGTGGGATTTTTTTCTGTCACTTTTCTTATTTTGCATATTACAATTTTTAAATTGATATCCCATCTGGAACTTATTTTAGGGAGATAAAATTCTAACAAGTTTTCTCCAAATCGGCTGTTTCTCCACTACTTATGAATAATTCACCTTTTCCTACTAATATGAAATGTCACCAGTATCAAATTCAAAAGTCTTATGTATATTTGAGCGTTGGTCATGTTCTACTCTGCACCACTCCTTTATCGGTCTTTTCAGCTGTTTGTAAATGAATAATTTGTGGAAATTTCAGGTACATTTTGATATCTGGAAGGGCAAATCTACCTCCTATACAAAAACATAAGTTCTTAGGTTAATTCCAGTTTGTTAACATACAGTGTTCTATCACTTTCAGATGTACAAGATAGTGAGTCCAAAAATTTCCTTAATGACATCACAAGAAGAGCATGTGTAGCTCAAAATTCTTAAAACCAGGATGCTTTCATTTGCTTTACCTAACACTGACAAATACAGGAAGGGTACACATTTTGAGAAAAAGGAGTCCTCCTATTCAGAGCCAACTTCCACTTCAAAATGTCCTTCCAAGGTCCCTCAGGAAATAGCACACATACCTAAGTGTACACAGACATAAACTGGATACTGGATTTTGTCCCAAGAATTTCTAGCCCAGAAGTTGATTACAGGAATTATTTCTCCCATTATGCGCTTTTCTATGATGTTATAGTATGAAAATGAGTCCATTAAAAACAACATGTTGTCGACACTTAATTTCGTGTGTATTACTATTGAAATTTGGGTAAATCACGTCAAACTTGAGAGTCAAGTGGTCTATTCAGGAATTACCGGGTACGTGCCAGGGCAGCTGAAGACTCTGTTTTTGCTGCTCACGCTGTCGGCCTGGTGCTAGACCACATAGGGTTCCCACGACCGAGGGGCAGCGGGACCTCAGGAGGGAAGAGAACCCAGCTCCCCGAGGGAGGGCTCGGATGCACAGATAGAGCTAGGCCAGGTGTGCTCTTCTCCCAGGTCCGTCCCGCCTCCTCCCTGCCAGCCTCCAAGCCCCTATTACCTGTTCATCTTGTCTCTATCATCCACGCCATTTTCCGCGAAGAACAGAATCTGCTGCACTTGCGCTGCGTTGCCCACACAGGCAGCCTTGTGGATCTTTCTGAGATCTCTCTCTTGGACATGGTAACCCAGCAGCAAGTTGTCAATTCCATTGTTCTTCTGCCCAAAGCCCCTGCCCTGCCTCTGCAAGCTAGAAGCGGAGCCCAAGGGTGACATGCCCTTCTCCCTCCCGAACCCCCAAATCCTCTTCATTGTGAAACCTGCGGGCTCCACAGAGACTTCACCCCGCCCTCCCTTTCCACTACCTCCCGAGCTCAACACTAGCGCCCGGAGACAGGCCAAACCCGCCTGGCCACAACACCCCAGCAGTGAGGATCCGCCTTTGGGTAGCTGCCACTTCTCAGTAATTGGCAACAAGCAATACCGCCAGACACAAGCGCGCTTGCGCACTTCAGAAGAGGCAACCACTGCGCATGCGCACAGAGGCCTAACTGTCAACGGTAACCAACGCTCCGACGCCCCCCACCCCCCCACCCCAGGCCCAGCGCGGCGCAGCGAACAGAGAGGAGGGGGCTCCGGTGGGGGGTGGGGCGGGGTCCAAAGCCGCGGAAACTAGCGGGAGCCAGCACCTCTGCTCGCCACGCTCGGGTCTCGCCTTGGCACCCTTCTCGCCCCACGCGCGCCTCCCGAGGGGCCCCTTCCCCGCGCCGCAGCCCAGGGTGCAGCCAGGTGGCCGTGCCTGGACCGCGGGAAGGGGTGGAGGTGGGGCGTGAGGCGGGGATAGGGGCCGGGCCCGGGGCCGCGACGCCCGCGAAGCCTGGAGCCCGCTGCAGCCGCCACCGGATCTCGGGATGGGACGAGAGACTGCGGCGGAAGCCACCATCTCCCAGCCTGGGGCTCCGGGAGCCGCGGAGCCAATGCCGCTGCCGCCGCCGCCGCCGCCGCCGCCGCCGCCGCCGCTGTTGCCTCCGCTGCTGAGACCAGGCTGGAGATGGGTGAGTTGACATTGGCGTCCCGGGGGACCCGCGCCACAGCCCCTCCATCCACGCACTCCTAGCCCTCCGCCTTGAACTCCGCGCTGCCGGCACAACCCCCCTCCCCTCACGCCTTCAGGGCTCCCACAGCCCCCACCCTCCCTGAGCATGACCCTAGGGGCGGGAGCGGGAACCCCGGGCCCGGGGGTTGGGGGCTTCGATACAGGGAGGTGGGGACCGGATGCCAGGGAGACTATTGGGCTCCCACTCCCACGCCCAGGCCCAGCGGGGCACTGTGAACGGAGGTGGGGGGGCCTCCGGTGGGTGGTGGGGCAGGGTCCGGAGCTGCCAAGCCAGGCAGGAGCTGGCACCTCTGCTCGCCGCGCTCCGGCCTGCCTTTGGCACCCCTCTCGCCACATACGCCCGTCCCAGGTGGCCCCTTCCCCGCGCCGCGTCCCAGTGTGCAGCCTGGCCGCCGTGCCTGGACTGCGGGAAGGGGTGGAGGTGGGGCCGGGACGCGGGGCTATGGGCCGGGCGCGGGGCCGAGATGCCCGCGATGCCGGGCGCATGCCTCAGCCTCCGCCCGAGCCCGGGATGGGGTCAGAGGCTGCAGCAGACGCCAGCATCTCCCCGCGGGGGCCTCGAGGTCCGCGCAACCATCGCCGCCGCCGCCACCGCCGCTGTTGCCTGCGCTGCTGAGACCAGGCTGGAGATAGGTGAGTTGACCCTGGCATCCCAGGGAACCCGCTTCGCAGCCCCACCATCCACGCCCTCCTACTGGCCCTCCGCCTCCATCTCTGCGCTCCCGGCACAACCACCCTCCCACGGCGTCAGGGCTCCCACAGCCCACTCCCTCCCTGAGCGTGACCCTTGGGGCAGGAGTGGGAGCCCCGGGCCCGGGGGATGGGGGCGTGGAGACAGAGAGGTGAGGGCCGGATGCCAGGGAGACTATTGGGCTCCGACGCCCCCCCACCCCAGGCCTACAGGGGAACTGCGAGCAAAGGGCAGGGGGCTCTGGTGGGGGAATGGGATGGGGTCCGGAGCCGGGGAGCCTGGCGGGAGTCAACACCTCTTCTCGCCTAGCTCGGCCTCCCCTTGACACCCCTCTCGCCCCACACACCCTTCCCGTGGGGGGGCCCTCCCCCGCGCCGCGTCCCAGGGTGCACCCTGGCGGCCTTGCCTGGAGGCAGAAGGGGTGGAGGTGGGGGCGTGAGGCAGGGATGTGGGCCAGGCGCTGGGCCGCAAGGTCCGCGATGCCGGGCGCGTGCCTCAGCCTCCACCAGAGCCCGAAATGGGGTGAGAGGCTGCAGCAGACGCCAGCATCTGCCCGCCGGGGCCTCAAGGGCCGCGCGGCCATCGCTGCCGCCGCCGCTGCTGTTGCCTGCGCTGCTGAGAACAGGCTGGAGATGGGTGAGTTGACCCTGGTGCCCGGGTGACCCGATCCGCAGCCCCTCCATCTAAGCACTCCTGGCCTGCTCCCTCCATCTCCGCGCTCCAGGCACAACCCCCCACCCCCAGCATTCAGGGCTCTCACAGCCCCCTCCCTCCCTGAGAGTGACCCTAGGGGCATGAGCGGGAGCCCCGGGCCAGGGGTTGGGGGCGTCGAGACAGGGAGGTGGGGGCTGGATGCCAGGGAGACTATTGGGCTCCGATGTCCCCTCCAGGCCCAGCTGGGCACTGCGAAAGGAGGGGAGGGGTCTCCGGTGGGGGGGTGGGGCGGGGTCCGGAGCCTCCGTGCCAGGCGGGAGCTGGCACCTCTGCTTGCCGCGCTCAGGCCTCGCCTTCGCACCCCTCTCGTCCCACACGCCCCTTCCGGGGGCACCCGCCCCCGCGCTGCGTCCCAGGGTGCAGCCTGGCGGCCGTGCCTGGACCGCAGGAAAGTGTGGAGGTGGGGGCGTGAGAGGGGGATGTGGGCCAGGCGCTGGTTCGGGATGCCCGCGGTGCCCTGCGCTCGCCCCAGACTCTGCAGGAGCTCGAGATGGGGTGAGAGGCTGTAGCAGACGCCAGTATCTCCCCGCTGGGGCCTCGAGGGCCGCGCAGCCATCGCCGATGCTGCTGCTGTTGCCTCCGCTGCTGAGACCAGGCTGGAGATGGATGAGTTGACCCTGGCGTCCAGGGTAACCCTAGCCGCAGCCCCTCCATCCCCGCACTCCTGGCCTTCCGCCTCCATCTCTGGGCTCCTGGCCCAACCCCTACCCCGCCAAGCCCTCAGGGCTCCCACAGCCCCCTCCCTCCCTGAGCGTCACCCTATGGGAGGGAATGGGAGCCCCAGGACCAGGGGTTGGGGGCATAGAGACAAGGATGTGGGGGCGGGATTCCAGGGAGTCTACTGGGCTCTGACGCCCCCTCCCCCAACCAGGCTGGCCCCAGGACCTTTCCCAGGCCCTGGAGGGCAAAGCCTCATGCGTTAGATCCCCTCCCTAGGCCTGGGCAGGGGCCTCCCCTAGGCGCTGGGCTCAAAAGGCTCTTTGTGAGCTGTGCCCCCCACTTCCCAAGCCTCCAGTGGGGTCCTGGAACAGGGCGGGTGCGGAGGCTGGGACTGTGACTGCTTGTCTGGACCAGGCGGAGGGGCATGGGGAGAGCACCCCTAGTCCTTTCCTTGAGGTTGGGGCGGGGGGGGGGGTGCGCATCCAGGCTCATGTGCTTTTCACTGCACTGCCCAGGGTGGGGAAGGGAACCTGGCTGGAGGAGGGCTCTATCAATATCTGCAAATAGTGTGTTCTGGAAGCTGGGTTGGGGAGGGGAGCTTGGATGTAAGTCAGAATGGTGGCACCTGAGCTGGAGTGCCATGAGAAGCAGAGGTGGGTCTCAGCCAGCCCTAGTAGCTGGAGGTCAGGTGACTCTCCTGGCTCTGGAAGACTCCCTAGAAGGCCTGTGGGCAGGAATACTACCCCAGAGAGACCCCTCCATTGCCCCCCAGGACTGGCACTGCCCCATCCCCATAGCACTCCTTGCCACTCCTGGGACACCAGTCCTGACCTGACAGCAAGGAGCTGATGGGGCGGCAGTGCTGCCATCTGGCTCAGCAGCCCCTCTGGAGTCTGCCCAGGGTCCCTGCTGTGGTCAGGGCTGCTTGGCCCACATCTGCCGGTGGCTGGACCACCCCAAGCAAGTCTGCTTTCTGAGTCTCAGTGTCCACATCTGTCAAACGGGGAGACTCCTCCACAGGGTTGTGGAGAGGTCTTTATGAGGTGATGAGTGTAGGGAGCCCAGCACCTGAGAAGGCCTCGGGAAATCCTTGGCCGCTGTGCCAGTATATTTACCTGGAAAACGGGGGCATTGATGTCAGCTCATGGGCCAGGCTCACTTTACCTTGTGGCGATGAGTATCCTGTGAGGGCTGGATGTGACCCAGGGAAGTCAGGGCTGGGGGCACTGCAAGTCCGTGTGCTCATGCTATTCTGGAAGAAGAGAGAAGCAGTGGGCGGTGGCCAGGGTGGGGTGGTCCTCCTTGTGCCCCTACGGGCACCTTAGCCATGGCATTCAACGGACCCTGCTGTGTTCCCCAAGGCCAAAGCCTCTTTGTTCTCCATGCTGCACGATGCACCCCTTCCTCCTAGTCAGCACTAGCTCTGCACATGGGGGACCAGGGCTCCCTTCCAGAAGGTTCTTCAGACAGTAAGACCAACAAACACAATATCTTCCTGTCAGGGGCACTGTCATGGGCAGCTGGGTGGAGAGGACACAGACCTTAGCCCCAGGAGAATGGAAACTAGTTGGGCAGCAAAACCAGTCAGGCCTCCCTGGTTTTGCGTATCCCTGTGCTGGCTGCTTAGGGGTGTGTGTGGGGGGCAGGGGTGGGGGGCTGGGCATTGCAATAATTGCACCATGGGACAGTCAAGGGCAGAAGTGAAAAGCAAGGACTCCAGATCCAGTGGCCCAGGTTCAAATCTCAACTCTGCCACTTCTTACTGTGTGAACGTGGACTGGTGACTCTGCCTCTCTGTGCCTCTGTTTCCTTGCCTCTAAAATGGGAACGAGGCACACTAGTGCTATTTGAACAGCTTGGTTCAGTTTCTAGTGGGCATTTATGCCCCCTTTTCCAGAATGGGTCCCCCAGTTCACCCCTGTGTCCTGGAAGACTACACAGCCTGCTCCAGTAGGCTATCGTCTTCCTTTTGTGTGAGTCCCTATAGGCAGGGGCCTGCCTTTCTGTGTCCTTGCTTGGGCAGGGGGCAATGGTGTGCTGGCAACAGGCCCTCTGGGAGAAAAAGTACCTGATAAACAGCGTTGGCAGGTTTCCATGGTGTAAATCTCCCAGCAAGACCCATTTGAGGCTACCAACAGCTTAACCATTCGCAGTGGGAGGTGGTCCATGCCAGCTTTAGCACCCAGGCATTCAGTAGGTGCTTAATAAATGATGGTTGAATAAGGAGAGAAGGCTCCAGAGACTTGGAGAGCTGTCAGGCCATACTGTAGCTGAGAGAGGGAGGCATCCGACAGGCTGAGGCCAGGACAAGAGACCACTCTGAATAAGTAACCCGTGGTGAGATGGAGGGCAGAGGGGAAGGAGGACTGGTGTCCTCCCTTCCTGGGAACCTCTGCACCTCTGACCCTGCGTCACTTCTGCTCTGGATCCTCTTGACTTTGGCCTGGTTTCGGCTGTCTGCACAGAATGCCCTAACTGGATCCCAAGCATTAACCTGACAGAGCTCTGAGAAATGGTCCAGACGGGTCTCAAACGTCAGATTCTATTCCCTTGCTTATGCTGTTCCCTCTGCCTGAATGTCTGTTCCACCCACTTCTTCCTATGTGCCCTGAAACTCTGTCACCCTTTAAAAGCCTCCTCCACCCCAAATCCCACCGACCCTCCTCCCCTTCTGCTGTTTCTCTGGCCTTGCAGCCCCTCTCGTGTGCACCCTGCCTGCCCATAAAAATATTAGTAGCTAACATTGCATCTGGACAGCAACCTATGATAGAGGTACCATGGTAATCCCTTTTGCAGATGGGGGAATGGAGGCTCTGTCTTGTTAACGACTACCCATCCTTTGCCTCTCGGCTTCAGCATCCGTTCGTTGTTCAGAGAGGCTCCTTGCTGTGGGCTGGGCAGAGCACCACTTCTCTTTCTTCAGTGTGTTTGCTGTGGCGTGTTCCACTAGGCCGTGAGTTCCCTATCATATAGGAGCTTAAATGAATGAATGAATGAATGAATGAATGAATGAAATGAATGAGTGAATGACTTTCAGCCCCAGGGAGCATCCCTGTTCTTTTACCCATTCCTCCTCCCTTTCCATCCCTGTGGGAGGAGACTGACCCTCCAGAGGGCATCCTCACACCATGGAGGGATGGTCACAGGGACCCTGCTTAGCCACACCTGCCAGAAGGGAAGGGGAAGTGAGGCTTTGGGTGGGGCTGAAAGCAGGATTTCTTTTTTTTTTTTTTTTTTTTTTATTTATTTTTGGGACAGAGAGAGACAGAGCATGAACGGGGGAGGGGCAGAGAGAGAGGGAGACACAGAATCGGAAACAGGCTCCAGGCTCCGAGCCATCAGCCCAGAGCCCGACGCGGGGCTCGAACTCACAGACCGCGAGATCGTGACCTGGCTGAAGTCGGACGCTTAACCGACTACGCCACCCAGGCGCCCCAGGATTTCTTTCTCTTTATTCTTTGCATGGTTATTAGTGTGGGTTTTGGTATATGATAAGCATTAATTTGTATATCACCTCTTCTGCGTGTAGCAGTCTATATTAAGTTGATGGTCACTTAAGTTAGAGCTAATTTATTTTCTCCGCCCCATGATTTGATAAGCTATTATATTGTATATCATTTTTGGGGGCATTCCTTGACGATTTTTTTTTACAGAAATATACATTTTTACTGCTTTTACATTTCCTGCCTTTATACTGTCACTTTTGATTTCTCCTTTCCACTCAGAGTCCCGATAATATTTCTTACAGGCTGATTTAGTGGTCACACACTCCTTCCATTTTTGTTTGAGAAATTCTTTATCTCTCATTCTATTACGAATGATAGCCTTACTGGATAGAGTATATTTGGCTGCAGATTTTTCTCATTCAGCACTTTGAATACATCATGCCATTTCCTTCTGCCTTGCAAAGTTTCTGTTGAAAAATCTCCTGCTAGCCCTGTGGGTTTTCCCTTGGAAGTGAATGACTTGTTTTGCTGCTTTTAAGATTTGTAGCAGTGGGGCACCTGCGTGGCTCAGTCGGTGAAGCATGACTTGATCTTAGCTCAAGTCGTGACCTCGAAGTTTGTGGCTTTAAGCCCTCCAGTGGGCTCTGCACTGACAGCACAGAGAGTGCTTGGGAATCTCTCTCACTCTCTCTCTCTCTCTCTCTCTCTCTCTCTCTGCCCCTCCCCTGCTTGTGTCTGCGTTCTGTCACGGAAATAAAAAATAAAAAAATAATAAAAAAAAAAAACAAAACACTAAAAAAAAAAAAAAAAAGATGTTAGCAGTATATTTTGCAAATTTCATTACAACATGTCTTGGGTATTGATTTTGATGGAAGTTCTCTGTGCCTCCTGGATCTGGATGTCTGTTTTCTTCTCCACATTAGGGAATTTTTCAGTTATTGTGTCTTCAAATCAATTATCTGTCCCCTTCTCTCTGTCTTCTTCTTCTGGGACTCCTATCATATGAATGTTTTTACATTTGACGGAGTCACTGAGTGCCTTAAGTCTATTCTTGCATTGGATAATTCGTCTTTGTTTCTTCAGCTTCACTACGTTCCATTACTTTGTCTTCTAGGTCATTAATTTGTTCCTCTGCTTCTTCCAGCTTGTTGTTCATTTTTACTTCACTCTTCATCTCTGATTCTTCAACTCTTTTTTGTCTGTGGTAAGGGTCTCTTGGATGTCTTCCATTCTTTCCTCAAGTCCAGTGAACATCCTTATGATCATGGTTTTTAAATTCTCCATTAGGCGTGTTATTTACATCTGTCCCATTTACGTCTCTGACCATGGCCTTATCCTGTCCTTTCATTTGGGATAAATGCCTCTGTCTTTTCATTTTGTCTAAGTATCTGCCAGCTTCTGTGTGTTAGAGAAGCCAGTTATGTCACATGCTCCCGAAAGTAATGGACTTAGGAAAAAGACGTCATGTAATGCCCAGGGTCTAGCACTTCAGGGAGTGTCACCAGTGTGTGCTGCATGTGTTCTGCTGTTGTGTTCTGGCTATGCTATCCTTCAGGCCAGTCGTCTGCAGAGGCTCTCCTTGCCTGGTCTGGTGAGTGTTTGGTCCCTTGCCTGAACATAGCGAGTTTTAACTAGGTGTGCTCTGGTCTGCTTATGAAATGAGACCTGTCACCACCTCTCCTGGAACTGAGGCCAAGGGAAACTCTCTGGTTGGGAGATGTGGTGTGGGCAGGCATTTGTCCTGGTCTTCTGGGGGAGGGGTAGCTGTGCTGGAACTCAAGCAAGAGTGATTGAGAAAGGTAGTTCCACCAGAGTGCAAGGGGGTGGCGTTTTGTGTAAGCAAGTTAGGTAACCAGAGTTAGCAATGCACTGCTTCCTGCAGGTGGCTTTATGTTTGTGGTGAGGGGCAGGAGAAGGAGATGGTGCCAGCCAGCGGCTTTGTTCCTACAGACAGGTCTCTCTGAACTTTGCCTCTGAGGGACGTGCTCTGAGAAGAGCAACTAATCTCCCCACTGTGTGCCCCAGGCACTCTTCAGACCACTGTACCCATGCTATATGCTCCCACGTTGTTAGCCTGCCCTCTGTCCAAGAGCAGTGCGTACCTCAGGGCACTAAACCAGCTAAACCGGATGCACTTTAAAACTCCAGACTTTATGCACTGCTGGTTGCAAGAACTCACGAAATGCAGCCCCTCGTTTTCCAAGCCAGTGGGTATGGGGAAATGTTCTTTGTGCGTTCCCTTGTGCGTTCCTCTCTCTCACCCTTACCCACATCCTTGACTCCCTCCCCTCTGCAGAAGCCAGGATCTGTTTCTCTTCTAGACGACATTTCTGCATCAAGGACCTTCTTTGATGTGGCCTCTTCTCTCCCTTTTGTTGTGGAGTTTGTTCTGTCAGTCTTCAGGTCGATTTCTGGGGTATTTAGGGTGAGCTGATTGTTATCTAGTTGTATTCGTGGGATGAGGCAAGCCTATAGTCCTCCTACTCCTCTGCGTTCTTCCTGTCTCTAAGATCTTTTTCTAAGATTCCCTTCAATTCCAACAATTCTTACAAGTAAGCAGGAATGCCTCTTTAGAATGTCCCCTCAAGTTAAGGTAGAAGCACAGAGACATACGATTTGAAGCACAATAGTTGAAAAACTAGAAAGAGTCAATTGGATAACCAAAATTGGTCCTTTGATCTGATTTCAATTAAAGGAAATAGGCAGCTTTGAGTATTTTTTAATCCATTGAATACTCAATCTTCATTCTCCTTTCCTCAGTGAGGAAATAAAGAGAATGTCATGGAATCATTTTTCATCTTTTCAGTAGCAAAACAAATGTACTGTCCTTTAGCACTACTTAAATTAAGTGTGCATTCTCCTTTACCTTATTCCAACCTTCTTTGTGTGGGGAGGTAAGACCATTTCATCTTTGTGTTGTCCCACAATGCTTCTCCATATCATACAAGTAGGCTTCAAAAGTTTGTTGTCATTCAAATTACCAATCTACTATTTGTCTCTGATAAATCAACTTAATACTACCTCACTTTGTACAGCTGTATTATTTGAATGATGTAATGTTTATTCCATTAATTATACACTGAGCTATAAAATATAGCTATGCATATCTTTCTATTTAAGTGAAAGAAGGGGAAACAGGCTACTGTGTTTTCCAAGAATGTAGGATCTGTGCAAGAACAGGATTAACACCAGTGTTACACACAAGAACCAGGTCAGAAGAGGATCTCATTGTGAATTGCAAGATGATGGGTTAGCAAGATTGTTTAATAGGAAAGAGGAATACCCAAAGTTAATCTTTTCCTTCCTAGATGGTGAAAACTATGGATGAGTCTATGCATTATAATGAGATAATAAAACATAATGAAGTAAACGGTAGACTGAGTCAAGAGATCTTATGGCCAAGATTTGATGGAAATGAAAGTGGGCAGCACTGACTGAGACACTAAAAGTTTGCACAGGCGGGGAACCTGGGTGGCTCAGTCAGTTGAGCCTCAACCTCTCAGGTCGTGATCCCAGGGTCATGGGATCAAGACCCCTGTCAGCCTCCACACTAAGTGTGAAGCCTGCTAAAAATTCTCTCTCCTCTCTCCTGTCTCTCTCTCTCTCTCTTTCTCTCCCTACACACCCCCTCTTCCTGCTTGTGCACGCACTAAAAATGTATATAAATATAGATAAATAAATAAATAAAAGTCTGAACACACTAAAGAAAGAGCATTTTATCTTTTTCAGCCTGACTTCACATCGAGTCATGGGGTCAGCAAGGCATAGGCTGGTGAAAGGGTTCTTCAAGAAACAAAAATCTCTATAGGAGCAAAGTTAAGTTCTACTACATTGACTTTTTATTATTACATAAGTGACTGGTAATTTGCAAGATAACTAGGAAAAAGTTTTCATAAAATTTGATATGGTACTGGCATAAGGACAGACATATAGATCAATGTATTGACATTGAGCATCTAAACATAAACTCTCACATTATAGTGAACTGATTTTCTACAAGGGTGCCAGACCATTAAATGGAATAAGAGTAGTCTTTGTAACAAATGGTACTGGGACAAATGGATATCCACATGCAAAATAATAAAATAAGACCTCTACCCCATAGCATATATACAAAATTACTTAAAATCTAAGAGCTAAAATGATAAAACTCTTAGAAAAATGCTTACGTGTATATGTTTGTGACTGGATTTGACACTGATTTCTTAGACATGACACCAAAAGGCAAAAGCAGATTAAGTTTACTTCATCAAAATTAAAAACTACTATGCTTCAAATATTACCATCAAGAAAGTGAATAGGCAAGTGACTAAATAGGAGAAAAATACCTGAAAATCCCGTATCTGCTAAGGGATTTGTATGTAGGATATTTAAATAACTCTTCCAATAATGAAAAGACAATCCAATATAAAAACGGGCAAAAGAATGGATTAGTTCTTTAAAGACAATACAGAAATGGATAATAATCACGTTAAAAGGGAGATGTTCGGGGTGCCTGGGTGGCTCAGTCAGTTAAGCTTCTGACTTGGGCTCAGGTCACGATCTCACGGTTCGTGGGTTCGAGACCCGCATCGGGCTCTGTGCTGACAGCTGGGAGCCTGGAGCCTCTTTCAGATTCTGTGTCTCCCTCTCTCTCTGCCCCTCCCCTGCTTACACTGTCTCTCTCAAAAGTAAAAGAGACACGTTCAACATCATTAGTTATAAGAAAATGCAAACCAAAAACCACAAGATGCCATTTCATAGCCACTAGAATTGCTATCATAAAAGCAACAGATAATGACAAACATTGGCAAGAATCAGGAAAATGGGAACTCTCAAAAACTGCTGATGAAAATGTAATGTTGCTGCCACTTTGGAAACATTCTGGCAGTTCCTCAAAAGGTTAAACTAGAAAAACAATTGTTCTACACTTATTTGAGAGAGAGTGCACAAGTGGGGTAGAGGAACAGAGGAGAGGAAGGGAGAGAATCCCAAGCAGGCTCCATGCTCAGAGCAGAGCCCAATGTAGGGCTCGATTCCACAACCCTGAGACCATGACCTGAGCTGAAATCAAGAGCCGGCCACTCAACCAGCTGAGCCACCCAGGTGCCTGCCCCTCCTCAAAAGGTTGAAAAAACAAAACAAAAACAAACAAACAAAAAAGGTTTATTTAACAGAGTTACCATATGAACTAGCAACTGTATTTATAGGTATATACCCAAGAAAAATCAAAACATGTTCACATAAAAAGGTGTTCATCACACAAAAAATAACCTCAAAATGGATGAAAGACCTCAATGGAAGACAGGAAGCCATCAAAATCCTCGAGGAGAAAGCAGGCAAAACCCTCTTTGATCTTGCCTACAGCAACTTCTTATTCAAAACGTCTCCAGAAGCAAGGGAAACAAAGGCAAAAATGAACTAGGGGGACTTCATCAAAATAAAAGCTTCTGCACAGCGAAGGAAACAATCAGGAAAACTAAAAGGCAACCGACAGAATGGGAGAAGGTATTTGCAAATGACATATCAGATAAAGGGTTAGTTTCCAAAATCTACAAAGAACTTATCAAACTCAACACCCAGAACACAAGTAATCTAGTGAAGTAATGGGCAAAAGACATGAATAGACACTGCTACAAAGAAGACATCCAGATGGGCATAAAAATCAAAACCACACTGAGATACCACCTTGCACCTGTCTCTGTTTTCTAAGAAATTAAGGAAATGAAACAAACAAACAAAAAACTATAATCAGTGGTATGTTTTTATACTGGGTCTGATAGTTCTGTTTTTTCTAGAACAATCCCTGTTACTTCTTTTGATTCCTATCTGCCAGAAAAGTGAACTAAGTCCTAGTTAGTTGGAGAAAATTAACTAATTTTTCATATTTGAGAGGAAATTGTATATGGTAGAACATAGTGGCAACCACCAGGATTCTCTTTTTTTTTCCTTCTGAGTAAAATAGGATTGTTGCTTGTTTCACACTTTCTGACATCATGATTTCATCTATTCTTTTTAAGCCTTTCTTCAAATGGATATATAGGAATGTAGGAATTTTCCAGGCAAATACCAAGAAAAAGAGTTTCCAAGAAAGATATTCCCTGACATAGCCTTCTGACTGTAACCATGTGTAACACATCAACCCAAATAATAAAAATTTCATATAACTCCATTGTGTTAGAGGCACCCCAACGACACCCAGATTTGATTATTGACCAGAAGAGCTCCCAGACCTCAGCATATAGTTGTACTCATGCCTGTGGTTTGGTATGGGACAGGCTAGAAAGGCCAATCAGCGCAGAGAAAAGGTGCATGGGGTGAAGGCCAGAGAAGACCCAAGCGCAGGCTTCCAGGAATCCTTTCTCTATGGAGTTAGCAGGATGTGCTTAATTCCTCCAACATCAAATTAGGACAGCACAAGTAAAATATTGTCTGCCAGTATGAGGCTTATGGATACTCAGTGCCCGAGTTCTCATCAAATGCTAATCACATAGGCATCTTCTCCTTAGCATGTCCCAAAATTCCAGGTTTTCAGAAGGAAATCAAGTGTACGGCCTTAAGCACATTGATTGTACCAGCACTTAGGCAGAGTGAGCCACTTTTAAGCAGCTAGAGAATGGTGGGAACCCGCCTTAAATCCAAGATCCCAGGGAACAACCAAGGGCCAGTCATTCAAGTAGGATGTTCTGAGGGTAGCCATCTTTGGCCTGCTGAATGAATGAAACCTGTTCTTCATAGGAATTATAGCCCTGACATCATTTTTCGTGGTGTCTTCAAATTTTATTTTACTAGCAAGTAATATGATGGTTACCATGGTAGTCCTTTCAGTTTCATCATCCATATGAAGTAGGCGTTTGTACAAAAATTACTAGGGCAATATTAGGTCGTTATAATCTTTTTTTATGTGACTAACTTTTCATTATGATTCTAAGATACGATCAACATAATGATTTTTGATTTAAAATTAGAATAAAATCTCTTAATTATATGGAAAACCCAGGTTTTGTTCCTATAGTGCTAAATCCCTGTTTGTAGTTATATTTGATCATATTCACCAATTGTTTTCTTGCCTAAGTATATGAATAACTTTTGTATTTTTGTGTATTGCTTTATGTATTTTCATATACTTCCATATGGGAGAGAGTCTCCATATTGTGTTACTTTGATCTCTATCTTAATTTTTAAGGTGACTGTATCATGCGTTAATATATGCTAAGAGTAGCTTCAATGGATACCGTGTTTTTTTATTATTGTTGTTTTATACATTTAATAAGCCTTATTTTTCACAGCAGTTTTAAGTTCACAGCAAAATATAATAGGAAGTACAGAGAGTCTCCATACCATACCATGCTCCCGTACACGCCTAGCCTCCCATTGTTGTCAACATCTTGCACGACAGTGGTCCATTTTAGTAGTATATTTTTTTCAATTCCTTTGTTTAATTTTTAGCGAGAGAGCATGCATGTGTGTGAGCAGCAAAGGGGCAGAGAGAGAGGGGATAAAGAATCCTGTGTTGTCAGCACAGAGCCTGATGCAGGACTTGATCCCATGAACTGTGACATCATGACCTGAGCTCACATCCAGACTTGGATGCTGAACCAAATGAGCCACCCAGGCACCGTGAGAACTGTGATGCATTTTATATGGACACTAACTCATCATTTTCAGGCCAAGTCTCTAATTTGCATTAGCGTTCAGCCTTGGTGTTATACATTCTGAGTTTTCACAAATGTGTAATGATGTAAATCCACCTTTGTGGTATCGTGTGAAAGAGTTTCACTGCCTTAAAAGTCCTCTGTGCTGTGCCCATTTCTCCCTACATTCACCCCAACCCTTACCTCCATAGTCTTGCTCTTTCCAGAGTGTCATATAGTAAGAATCATGCAGTGGATATCTTTGAATGTTTAGAACATTAAATTTTCCCGGTAATTGAATGTAGGCATTCAAGATATTCTTTGCCCTTTGTTTTGTTTAGTTGCTCATCAGTAGAGGATCTGATGACCTCTGCTTTCCATGAAAAAAACATGATTTCTCTAGATGTGTGTCACCTAATGGGGAGGGTTGAGAAAAATGACATCATGAACCACTACACACCACTCACATTAGGATCATCCTCCTCTGTGATATGCGGTGGGTCTAGTTAGACTCTCTAGAAATGGAAGGAGACAGTCTCAAGAGGTTAGGACTTTATCAAACTGGAATGCCAAATCCTTCTTACTTACCTTGCCATTGGAAATAAGGCCAGGGAAAGTCTGTTCGTTATGGTTTGGCCATGAAGCAAAGTACAATAGCTATAGAGCTCTAGCTCTATAGAGCCCACTTTGTAAGGGGGTGTTACATCCTAAATCTGAACAGTCTCTACTGAAGGGCTGGGGAAGTTCTGCCATGTGACTGCAAAGTAAACATACTCTCTTTTAACTCCTCTCATAGTGGAGGTCCAGAAAAATCATGCTCGCTTCAGTTTGACATTTTCAGCTTATGATCATCATTCTCCTAATGATACCATTTTCCTCCAGTGTCATAGAGTCAATAAGTGATGGTCATTGTAAACATCAGCTCACCTGTAGGTGTCAAATTCCGATAAAACCTATTCTTGCTTTTGGTCAATATAGAGGAGAAAGTAAAATTTCTTAGTGCTTTAAGCCGACCAATGGTATAATTACCATTCAGTGTAGTGTGGTTTCCAGGTGTGGTCCCAAAGCAATACTTTTTGACAAATCACAAGCCGTACACTTGTAATTTCCTCTATTTTTCAATTGTTGATTTAACATGTATTTTGCTTTCTTCTTTAGGAGCAGATAAGAATGCTGAGGAAGACTCTATATCCAGCTAGGATTTTTATGGATTTGTAAAAATTACATTTGTTGGGGCACCTGGGGGCTCAGTCAGTTAAGGGTGTGACTCTTGATTTCAACTCACGTTTGTGAGTTCAAGCCCCATGTCCGGTTTTGCACTGACAGCCTACTTGAGATATCATTCCCTCCTTCTATGTGCGCTCACTCTCAAAGTATAAAGGAATGAAATGAAATGAAACAGAAAATTAAAGGAAAGGAAAGGAAAGGAATGAACTGAAAATTACGTGTTTCCTAAGGGAACGCAGAGAACAAAAGCAGTTGTTGAGTGGTCTACCCTGCTCTAGACACTATATCCTATGAACAACATCTGTTAAGTTATACACTCATTGCATAGCTTTGCAAAGTATTTGTGTTATTGTAGCCTACTTTTTATTACTTTGGCAACTGTGGTTCAGGGAGGTTGATTACCCGCCCCATGGTTCCATAGTTAATGAGTAACGAGGGGTTTGCCCGTCAGCTTGTGTAGCTTCCACATCCATTCTCTGGTTCCTCAGCAGCACTAAGATGAAGATACAGATCCTAGGGCAGATCAACTCAGAATGTCAAAGCTAATGATGTCGGAACTCTAATTTAGGGTTTTCTTAAGAACTAAGTCCAAGCATTTGGCCTTATATATTTGACCAGTAGTGCTAACAAAAGTAATTAGTGCAGTGGTACAATTCCCTTGTTTTTACCATCAGAGATTTTAGGGTGGATGTCAGCTATGGCCATGGTGTCACGGCTTTTACATAATAAGATCAAGTCAGGCATATCCTTAGATGTCGTGATATCTCCTCTTCTTGAGACAAATGAGTTTTCTGTAAAGGAAAGATACCTAGTTGTAGACCATGTTAGTTAATTAAATTCAGCCTCTATTTCGAGGATATTGGTATATGATTCTCTGTTGCCTAAGTTCCCAGGCTGGTTTCTCTTTGGGCTAGTATGCTTAACCAGTTCTAGGAAGCTTTTTCTTTTTTTGGAGATTTTTCCCCATGATTTTTCTATACTGTATTTTTGCCCTTTTACTTTCTTCTCTGGTTTTATTGGTATTTTTTCCATTAATTTTTCCAATTGTGCCAGCTAAGGTCTCTCCATTTTTCCAGAGGCCAAATCAAAAGCACTTAGAATCTCAAGATTTAGTGAACCTCAGAGATTAATTCATCACAATACCCTCTGGTACTTCAACCTATGTTTAACCTCCTTGTCCAATGGTTGTACCCACGGAGAATTTGAAACTCAAAAGAGATTGAAGTGACCTAGTTGGATATGATAAGTGACAGAAATGAGATTTAAATTTGGGTTCTTTTCTTTTTTCTTTACTTCCTTTCTTTCTTTGTTTTTTTGTCTTCATCTTGCAGGCAAATGTTTTAATAATAGAAAGCTGGGAAGTGGGTCCAATGAATACAATGACGGAGGGTAAGAATCGAATTAGCAGAGGAGACCAGGTTTCAATATGAACAACACTGAGTTGGATAGGAATAAGAGTTTTAGAAAAGATGTCAGAATATGGGGGTTCATGCCAAGTGAGATAAAGGTGAATGACAGGAATGAAGGACCTAGGATTAGGGGAGATGTTTAGAATGGCATATTCAAATAGAGTGTTCAAGAGTGTCCTGACCAGGTTTCTGCTTTTGTGTGTGTTGGTTTCATTAAAGGTGCGAGCATACCTCAGATTTTCTGATGAGAGAGATTAAAAATCATTTAAGCTGCTGGGAAGAGTCTGTTTACAGCAAATAGAAAAATGATATCCCATACTTCGACCCCAACTGAGGGAGGATGGCTTAGATCCTCTGAAGGAATTGGGGATGGGGGGTGGAGATTCTGAACTACAGAGATATATGGCCCAAGGCAAGCTGTCTCCTCACTCCACCTCTTTTCCTAAATCTGTGATGCCCTTCCCATGTACCTGTAGGGCTGGGGAGGGCTAGGATTGACTTGTCAAACCAGTAAGGGAGCTTCATCTGGATAGGTGATAACATGCCTATGTTGAGGTGACTGTGTGGATGACTGAGACTCCCAATTATCTTATTCTCCAGGAGCAGGACATGGCTCCTACCCTCGGTCATTTAAGCCCATCCTTGTTGTAGGAGTCTGTGCCTTCATAGGCTAAAGATTGAAAGGTTGGGGAATGCCACAGAACCGTGCTGAAGAGTGATGTAGGAGTGGGAGCTCATAGGGAAGAAAATATTCAGGCAGTGTATAAAGAAATAGAGGCACAACTACCAGGACCATTTTGATCGCAGTCTCTCTCCTTGGGTAGCTGAATGCCCCTGAAGGCTTGGAAGGTCTTGCTAGTTATTATGGACCTAAATAAGGCAAGACCAGTGTAGGAACAAAGTTGGCCTTGGGAACTTTTCATCTTTTAATCTCTAGTTAGTACTACCACTCATAACATAGAAACCTTAACTTGGATATATTTACTTAAACGGAGGTCTACGTGACACACAATGTAATATGTGATGCAACAACTCTGGATGTTCCATCATGCTCGCCATAAGCGTAGCTCCCATCTGTTAATGTATGATGCTATTACGATACCACTGACTAGATTCCCTATGCTGTACCTTTGAGCCTTGTGATTTATTCATTCTATAACTCGAACCATGAACTTCCCTCTCCCCTTCATCCATTTTGTCCATCCCCCCACCTCCCCTCCCTTCTGGCAAGAGTCAAATCTCTGCATTTATGGGTCTGTTTCTGCTTTTTCTCTGTTTGTTAATTTGTTCCCCTTTTTAGATTCTACACAGAAATGAAACCATATGGGATTTGTCTTTCTCTGTCTGACTTATTTCACTTAGCCTCCTACCGTCTATGTATATCCATGATATATCAGATGGCACGATCTCATTCTGTTTTATAGCGGCATAATATTCCATTGTGTGTGTGTGTATGTGTGTGTGTGTGTGTATGTGTGTGTGTGTGTGTGTGGTCTGTTCATGTGTTGGTGGACACTTGGGTTGCTTCCATATCTTGCCTATTGTAAATAATGCTATAATAAAGATAGGGGTGCATATATCTTTTCAAATTAGTATTTCCATTTCCCTTGGGTAAATAAATACCCAGTAGTGGAATTACTGGATCCTATGGTATTTGTACTTTTAATTTGTTGAGGCCCTTCCTTACTGGCTTTCATTGTGGCGATACCAATTTACATCCCATGACCAGTGCACACGGGTTTTTTTTTTTTTTTCCACACCCTGAGCAACCCTTGTTGTTTCCTGTGTGTTGAAACTGAGCCATTCTGACAGATGTGAGGTGAGAAGTCATTCTGGTAACGTTTATAGATATAATTTTCAACCATTTCAGAGAATTCCCTGCCTGTCACACTTGGTTATGGAAACTGAGACTGGGTCTTTCCTGGAGATATCACAGGTTAGGAGAGGTGGAGGGAAAATAGAGAACTTAAAGTTTTGGTTTTTTTTTCAATATATGAAGTTTGTTGTCATATTGGTTTCCATCCAACACGCAGTGCTCATCCCAAAAGGTACCCACCTCAATACTCATCACCCACCCTCCCTTCCCTCCCACCCCCATCGATGCTCAGTTTGTTCTCAGTTTTTAAGAGTCTCTTATGAGTTGGCTATCTTCCACTCTAACCTCTTTTTTTTCCTTCCCTTCCCCCATGGGTTTCTGTTAAGTTTCTCAGGATCCACATAATAGTGAAACCGTATGTTATCTGTCTTTCTCTGTATGGTTATTTCACTTAGCATAACACTCTCCAGTTCCATCCATGTTGCTACAAAGGGCCATATGTCATTCTTTCTCATTTCCACATAGTACTCCATTGTGTATATAAAGCACAATTTCTTTAACAGGGTCCAAATGTTGAAAGACCTATACTCTGAAAACCGTAAAAACACTTATGAAAGAAATTGAAAGTGACAGAAAGAGAAAGACATACAATGCTCATAGATGGGAAAAATACATATTTTTAAGTGTCTACACTACCCAAAGCAATCTACAGGTGTAATGCAAGCCCTGTCAACATACCAACAGCATTTGCCACAGAGGTAGACAAACAATCCTAAAGGTTGTATAGAACCACAATAGACTTTGAATGGCCAAAGCAATATTGAAAATGAGGACCTGGAGGTATCACAATCTCAGCTTTCAAGTTTATTTCAAAGCTGTAGTAATCCAAACAGTATGGTGGGTACTGGCGTAAAAAATAGCCACATAGCTCAATGGAATAGAACCAAAAAGCCAGAATTAAATCCACCACTGTATGGTCAGTTCATCTTCCACAAACAGGAAAGAGTATCCAGTGAGGAAAAGGCAGTCTCTTCACCAAATGATGTTGGGAAAAACGGACAAGCCACATGCCAAAGAATGAACCTGGACCAATTTCTTTACCATAACAGAAATAAAGTCAAAATGAATTAAATACCTAAGTGTGAGACCTGAAACCATAAAAAATCCTTGAAGAGAGCACAGACCGTCATTTCTGTGGCTTTGGCTGTAGCAAAATTTTACTAGTTATGTCTCCTGAGCCAAGGGAAATAAAGCAAGAATAAACTATGGGGACTACATGAACCCACAAATGTTTTGCACAGTGAAGGAAACCGTCAAAAGTAAAAGGCAAGCTCTGGGATAGGAGAACATATTTGAAAATGTTTTGCAAATCCAGTAAAGTGTTAGCATCCAGAATATATAAAAAATTGATACAAGTCAACATCCCCTCCCACCAAAAAAGCCCAGTTCAAAATGAGCAGAAGACATAACCAGACATTTTTCCAAAGACAACATACAGATGGTCAACAGACACATGAAAAGATGCTCCCCAAAACTACAACGAGATACCACGTCACACCTGTCAGAATGGCTACATTCCAAGACACAAGAAGCAAGTGTTTGCGAGGATGTGGAGACAAAGGAAACCTCTTGCACTGTTGGTGGAAATGCAAATGCGTGCGGCCCCTGTGGAAAACAGTATGCAGGTTTCTCAAAAAATTAAAAACAGAACTCTCCTATGATCCAGTAATTGCACTACTGGATACTACCCAAGAGAATACAAAAACAAGAATTCCATGGGACACACGCATCCCTGTGTTTACTGCAGCATTATTTCCAATAGCCAGCGCAAGTGTCCATTGACAAATGAGTGAACGAAGATGTCCTGCATGTATGTATGTGTGTTTGTATGCGTAATCCATACACACACACACACACACACACACACACACACACACACACTGGAATATTACTCAACCATGAAACAATGAAATCTTACCATTTGCAATCACCTGGATGGAGCCCGAGAGTAGTATGGTAAGAAAATTCAGGGAAAGAGAAATACCATATGATTTTACTCATTTAGCACTTAAGAAACAACAATTGAGCATAGGGAGAAAAAAAAGGGAGATACAAACCAAGAAATAGGCAATTAACTGCAGAGAATAAACAGATGGTTCCCAGAGAGGAGGTGAGTGGTGGGAGTGGTGAAAGAGGTGATGGGGATCGAGGAGTTGCCTTGTCATGATGAGCACAGGGTGAGTATGGAGTTGGTGAATCACTATATTAATAAACTAAAATAACCATGGATGTTACTATTACTGGAATTAAAATAAAACTTAATGAAAAAACCAGAGGCCAACTTTTAATTATACCAAGAAACTTTGTTTAATAAACAGATAGCTGAACTTTCACTTAATGTTTTAAATTTTGTTTTTATATAAATGAACATGTGTTTGTTGTATATTTTTGCTCTAAAGGCTTTCCCACAAACCTGGTCCTGATGATTCATGGTCTACATCAGCTAGCCAAGACTTAGATTTTGGTACCAAGGTAAAGTACCCTCCTGTGAAACTCACTTTCCTGCTCTGAATTTAGTTTTCTCCCTTATTTACTCTGAAAATTTAAGAGGAGACTGTGTATCATCATTTTATGTGTGTCATGGAAAGTTAGCAAGAACAAACCTCTTTACACATACATGACGCGTTGAATGTTTTGTTTTATTTTGTTTTACTTTGGTAAATCCTAGAGATGGAGGCTGATAAAAGAATGGGCTGGAAAATATATAATGACCGTCAAGTTATATTGGGAAAAGCTTTCCCATAATGGAGGAAATATGACATTTGGTTAAGGATAAGGATTCTTACTGTGATAGTAACATGACTGATAATACTCATGCCTAAATGAAATCTTATTGGATCCAAGTATCTATTGTAGGTTGCCCCCGCCGCGGGCAAGTTTTATTTTGGTAAGATACGGGATTTTCCTTTGGCTCTATCCTTTGTTCTACATTTAGACTAAAATAATATTAGAAAATGTAGAAAGTTAGGTGTTTACATTATTTCTCAACATTTACCTCACAAAGGTGTTTCCCTGTAGTTTTGAAATAACTCCACGAAGAGTAAGTTAAAATTGTGCATCTCCCTGCAGGATACGTATTTTGCTGAAAAGAGTAGCTCTATGAGCAGAGGCTCTTCATAGCCAAGTTGTCAAATTTCTAATTTCAGAAGTCTTTCATATTCTAGCTTTTAAAAATATCTCCTCCTAGTCCTTGTGTCAGATTCTAAAATTTAAAGTTTCAGACATCTGATATTTATTTAAATATTCATTTCAAAACCCCTAAATCATTATAAGCTACTGGAGGTGAGGAAACCTACTTGTTTGACTTCTGGAGCTCCTAGAATAAAGTCTTGCTTGGAAGAAGCAATGTCATAGTTTTTGAATGTGAACAAATGAGTAGGGAAATGGAATTCCGTAGAATGGAGTTTGAAAAGCAATGAAATACGCATGATATATCACAGTTAAATATGTGAATTTAAAAAGTCAGGCTTCAGTTTATATTCCGTTTTAGTGTTTAATACGTATAAACGCAAGTGAATTCTATTGAGGAAATCAAGAGTTACATATGAAAGAAGGTTACAGTATATTTTTAGTATCCTCCCATTGTGAGCTTCGAATTGCAGAGAAAAAGTCCTCAGCCTTTGTTTGTGTAACCCCAACTGTGTCCCATTACATACATCCTTTGAAGGTTCACATTTCTTCCTAGAATTCTCATTCCCAATTCTTTTTCCATAGTGAAAGTTGATGTGTTAAGAACCTCTCTTTTTCTGTTCTTTTGTTAGTCTAGTAATAATTTATAGCTTTTCGGAAGGGATAGATGCCAGTAATTAAACATTTTTTTATAGTGAAAAAACTTAAATTCTTTATTACAGTATTTGTAAGCAGATAACTCTAGAGTGATAAAAGTCAGTATTATTAGAGACATACTGTGAATCGAAGCCTCTGTTTTACGTATAGTGTTTATATATATATATATATATATATATATATATATAATCTTTAAAAGGTTTAAAAAAGACTATTGCTCATAGTATATTCCTAATCCTACTTATGTACCCGTTAAAAAGTGTATGTTGTTTCCACTTACCTGATTTTGCTCACATTTCTCCTTTTCTTCCTTGTCTTAAGCTCATGCTTGATTGATTGCTCATGTTCTGTTTTTTTTCCTTTTTCCTCTTCTCCCCCCATGCTTTTTAAGGTATTTTTGATGTTTTTAAAGTTTATTTATTTTGGAGGGAGAGAGAGAGACAGAGTGCAAGCAGGTTAGGGGCAGAGACAGAGGGAGACACAGAATCCAAAGCAGGCTCCAGGCTCCCAGCTGTCAACACAGAGCTCAATATGGGTCTCAAACCCACAAACCATGAGGTCATGACTCATGAGCTGAAGCTGGACACTGAACTGACTGAGCCACCTATGTGTTCCCCCCACCATGCTTTTTTTTTTCATGGTTTACTCCTACAATAATGTTTCCTTGCAGAAAACATTTCTTTAGTGTCCTTTTAGTACATCCCTTTCTGTCAACTCTGTTGTCAACATATTGGTTATGGAATTCTACTGTCTGTGTGTGGTTTCATCCATGACTTATTCCCCACAAGGTTTATTATTCTTTTTTCCTCTTTCTTGGAAGGAGCTGAGCTAAATGTTTTTGTAATGTTTGTATTTCTCCTGGAAAGGGAGGGAGAGAGAGAGAGAATGAGCAAGTGCTAGTAGGGAGGGGCAGACAGAGAGGGAAGGAGGGAATCTCAAGCAGGTACTGCACTGTCAGCACAGAGTCTGCTGTGTGGCTTGAACCCCACTAACAGTGAGTTCATGACCTCAGCTGAAATCAAAAGTGGATCACCTAACTGACTGAGCCACCCAGGCATCCCAGAAGGAGCTACATTTGAACAGTCATATTTTTTTAGTGTTTTGAGAAACAGAAGCAACTTAAACTGTTTGCAATTCCAACTTACCGACATAAGATACCACTGAAGAGTAAGTTTGTATATTTACTCTTACAAGAGATACTTCATGCCAGTCTAAATCATGCAAACACCTCACAAGATAACATATTTAAATTTCTTAGTGTTAGTTTTTTCAACATGCTTTCAATTACCTAGGGTTCAATGTTTATCTGAGATTACTTTGGTAAAGCATTTACCTGATATTAATCAGTTACAGGTATGGCGAGTAACATTTTGAGACTACCTATGAGATCTCTTGTAATTCTCACCACATGAAAAAATGGAGACTGGTAATAAATAGTAAATGGCATAACTGAGATATGAATCTACATTTGAATGATTCCAAAGCCTGTGTTCCTTGTGTAATGATGCTCATTTGGTAATGGTGAATATTACAATGATTTTATCGAATTGGATTCTTATAATCCTTAAAGCTATTAATTCTATTCTAGAATGTCCCGAAACCATGCATAGCAAAACTCCTGCATTCTTCTTGGCAATTCATGAAAAACGGTAAGCTATTGGAAGACTTGTATTATTCACTAATTCTTGTCCATTCTTGTGTTATTCACTCATTTGAAGTTACAGATATTTTCATGTCCTCTTTACTTTGTTTTCTACTAAGTGAAACCAAAACGTGGCACTGTGAAACCAGAAGGTGGAACCTTATCTGAGGACAACAATCCTGATTCTCAAAATTAAGATGTGGCTGAAACTCTCCAAAACACCAGCCCGAGTTTATGGTGATCATCTTCCTGTTTTACCATCATCTAAATCTCTTCTGAAACCTTCTCTCAAGACGTTAGCTGTCCTTGGTCTTGCAAAGGTAAGTTGTTTTGTTTTATACTGTCCCCACCCCATACCATCCTCTTGCTCTTTATAATGATGAAAAGGATCTTAGGAAGAAACGGAAGTCCTCAAGATCATAATAGAAATCAGTGTAATGACAACAGAGAGGAAGGTACAGGATTGAAATTTATAAAGTTGGGTGGGAGTAGACAATTCTCGGATATGCCTTTATGGAAGCAAAGAAGGAGAAGGCAGCTGGAAAGAATAGCTCGATGCATATGAAGATGAGGAGGGGGGTGAAGGGGAAGAATTCATTTTAGAAGGGCGAGTTGAACTTAAAGTATGAAGAGTTGAGAGAAAGTATCATAAAATCACAGCAGCAATAGTGGGATTAAGGCAGAGCAGATGCTCTTTAAATTATAAAATGTGGGAGGGAATATTTTAAGTGCAAATTAAGAAAAAAAAAGCCAGGTAACAAAAAAATATGCTTAGACTCTTCTGAATGACTTACAGCTGATTTCTG
This sequence comes from Panthera pardus, assembly GCF_024362965.1. Taxonomy (NCBI): domain Eukaryota; kingdom Metazoa; phylum Chordata; class Mammalia; order Carnivora; family Felidae; genus Panthera; species Panthera pardus. The sequence goes on along the minus strand of NW_026526777.1, from coordinate 58,815,940 downwards.
TTAAGAACTGGAAGAAATTTTTGCCCTTACATTTCAGTTTAATAAAGGTGATATCCTAGATTTAGTTTAGCAAAACCTGTGTTTCTAAGGAATGCAAAGTGAAATCTGTTTTAGTCCATACCAGGTTGATTGCGAATTTTCACTTTTTGGCTATTGTCTTTTTGGGGTTTCTAAGGTAACTTACTGTGTGGTATAATCTTGGTATATTTTAGGTCTTTTTGAGTAGAAAGAGAGGAAATAAACATTTATTCTTTTCATTAAGTAAAATTTCTGGTGATGTAAATAAGGTTCTTTATCCGTGAAATGAAAAACTAAATTTGAAGCTGCAACACTGAATTTGGTTTTTTTTTGTTTTTTAGCTTATTTATTTATTTTGAGAGAGAGAGCAAGCAGGGTAGGGACAGGGAGAGAGGGGAGAGACAAAGATAATCCCAAACAGGCTCTTCATTGTCAGCACAGAGCTGGACCCATAGCTCAGACTCACAAACCGGTTTGTGAGATGATGACCTGAGCCCAAATCAAGATGCTTAACTGCCTGAGACACCCAGGTGCCACTTAAGCTGCCACACTCTGAAAGAAAAAAATATATATAAAATAGTATTTCTGCATTCTGAATTATCTTCTTTTAATTTTAAGTTTTCAACTGTTTATATATTTTGAGAGAGAGAGAGACAGAGATTGAGACAGAGGCAGAGAGAGAGAGAGAGAGAGAGAATCCTAAGCAGGCTCTGTGCTGCTAGTGTCAAACCTGAAACAGAGCTTGAATAACCTGAGCCAAAATCAAGTTGGACGCTTAACCAGCTGAGCCACCCAGGTGCCACTCTTGTTTTAATAGTATCTGCATAGAATAGACACATGCACACATACCAAATGAATGAACTCAACATGTATAAATTTTTGTCTAATATGAACTCTTTGTCATGACAGAATCATAAGGCAGGAAATGTTTCCAAGAGAGTATGCAAAATTCGTTGTAGGAGGTGATTTTTACTTTTTTGAATATTTCCGACAATAGATACATTTTTAAAACAATATTTATTTATTTTTGAGAGAGATGGAGCATGAGCGGGGGAAGGGCAGAGAGAGAGGGAGACACAGAATCTGACGCAGGCTTCAGGCTCTGAGCTGTCAGCACAGAGCCTGACACGCGGGGATCGAGCTCAGGAACCATGAGATCGTGACCTGAGCCGAAGTCGGATGCTTAGCCGACTGAGTCCCCGTGGCACCCCAAGATATATTTTATATTATTCAGGGGAAACTTTAGTATTCATAGTTTTTCAATTTAGCATGTAAATTCTTTCATGTGTAAAACTGAGAAAGACTGCTGAGTTGATTTTTTTTTAGTCCCTTTCTTATTTCCTCCTGGGAATGTTCAGTCCTGGTTGATAATCACACATGTATTTGAAGACTTTAAAATCTTCAAATTGGTTGATCATAAACATATTAGTTGCTTAATGCTAGATTCCTTCTCGGGTCCTTAACTACCTTCCAATATGGTGTAGATAGGAAATTAGAGCTCTTCATATGCTGTTCCCAGTGGAATAATAAAACTATATGAAATTTTAAATCGGTTTTTATATTTTTATTAGACTTCATGGTAGTTCTGGAAAATGGCTCAAAATTCTGTAATCCTGTATTTCTCTTCTATACTTTAAGTCTTGCCCCTTAAGATTAATTTTTTTTTATTTGTTTTACCATTTTTTTAATGTTGATTCTTGAGAGAGAGTGAGGGAGCATATGAATCGCAAGCCGACTCCATGCTTCGTGTGGACCTGACGCAGGGGTTTATCCCACGGCCTTGGGATCATGACTCGAGCTGAAACTAAGAGTTGGACGCCCAACTGACTGAGACACCAAGGGGTCCCAAGATTAATTGTTAAAAGCAGTATTCATATAAAATCCTGAATTAGTGTTTCACAGTTAAAATATTTTATTACTCTTAATGCCATTCATTACAGAAATGACTATTTGTCTATATTAGTAAAAGCATATTTTACATCCTTAAAACTACTGTTGAAATATAGAGTTGAAATCTTGAATCTCATGTTTTTCCACCCTGCTTTTGTTATTGTATTATTTTTACTCCTTAAGAATATTTTTAGTGTTTGTTTATTTTTGAGAGAGAGAAAGTGAGGGAGAAGGGGAGGGGTAGGGAGAGGGGGACAGAGGATCCAAAGCAGGCTCTGTGCTGACAGCAGAGAGCCTGATGCGGGGCTCGAACTCATGAACCAAGAGCTCATGACGTGAGCCAAATTCAGAGACTCAACTGACTGAGCCACCCAGGCGCCCCTCCCCTGATTTCATTATTATTCTTTATTTATTCTTTATTTTTATTATTTGACAATTTAGTGTCCAGTTAGCGAATATATAGTGTGTACAGTGTAGTTTTGGTTTCGGGAGTAGATTCCCGTGATTCATCACTTCCGGATAATCCCAGGGCTCATTCCAGCATGTGCCCTCCTCAATGCCCACCATCCCTTTTTTCCACCCCTTTAACTCCCCATCCCCATCAACCCTCAGCTTGTTCTCTGTCTTTTAAGAACGTCATATGGTTTGCCTCCCTCTAGGTATTTGTAACTATTTTTTCTTTCCCTTCCCCTATGATCTTGTGTGAAGTTTTCAAATTCCACATATGTGTGAAAACATATGATATCTTTCTCTTGACTGACTTATTTCACTTAGCATCATACCTTCCAGTTGCTTCCACAGTGTTGCAAATGGCAAGATTCCATTCTTTTTCATCACCAAGTCGTATTATTCCATTGTATATAGACCACCACCTCTTCTTTAGCCATTCATGAGTTGATGGACATTTAGGCTCTTTCCATAATGTGGCAATTGTTGATAGAACTGCTATCAACTCTGGGGTACATGTGCCCTTACAAATCAGCACTCCTGTATCCTTTGGATAAATGCCTAATAGTGCTGTTGCTGGGTTGTAGGGTAATTGTATTTTTAATTTTTTTGAGGAACCTCCACACTGTTTTCCAGAGCGGCTGCACCAGTTTGCATTGCCACCAACAGTGCAAGAGGGTCCCCGTTTCACCACATCCTCGCCAACATCTGTTATTTCCAGAGTTGTGAATGTCACCACCACACTCTGACCCACTGAGGTGGTATCCCAGTGGGGTTTGATTTGTATTTCCTGGATGATGCGTGATGTTGAGCATCTTTGCATGTGTCCGTTGGTCATCTGGATGCCTCCTTTGAAAAGTGTCTATTCACGTCCTCTGCCCCTTTCTTCACTTACTTGGTTTTCAGGTGTTGAGTTTGGCAAGTTCTTTATAGACTTTTTTATCCTAACCCTGTATGTGATATGCCATTTGCAAATACATATCTTCTCCCATTCCGTCGGTTGCCTTTAATGTTTGTTGATTGTTGCCTTTGCTGTGTGGCAGCTTAGTATCTTGATGAGGTCCCAAAAGTTCACTTTTGCTTTTATTTCCCTTGCCTCTGAAAGTAAGTAAGTAATTTGAGCCTTTGGCTCAAGTAAGTAATTGCTGCAGCAGAGGTCAGAGAGGTTGTTGCCTGTTTTCTCCTCTAGGATTTTGATGGTTTCCTGTCTCCCGGTTAGCTTTTTCATGCATTGGAGTTTATGTTTGTGTAAGGTGTAAGAAAGTGGTCCAGGTTCACTCTTGTGCATGTTGCTGTCCAGTTCTCCCAGCACCATTAGCTAAAGAGACTGTCTTTTTTGCATTGGCTACTCTTTCCTGCTTTGTTGGAGCTTAGTTCACCACACATCTGTGGGCCCATTTCTGGGTTCTCTATTCTATTCCATTGGCCTCTGTGCTTGTTTGGAGCTAATACCGTGCGTTTGAGGAGTCCAGCTTTGTAGTTCAGGCTAAAGTGCGGGATTGTGATGCCTCCCCCACTCTGGTTTTCTTTTTCAACCTTATTTTGGTTGTTCTCGGTCTTTTGTGGTTCTCTCCAAAGTTTAGGATTGTTTGTTCTAGTTCTGTGAAGAATGTTGCTGTTATTTTGTTTGGGATTGCATTGAATGTACAGATTCCTTTGGGTAGTATTGACATTTTAACAATGATTGTTCTTGCAACCCATGAGCATGGAATACTTTCCAGGTTCTTTGTGTGTTCTTCAGTTTCTTTCATAAGTTGTCTATAGTTTTCAGCATACAGATCTTTTACCTCTTTGGTTAGGTTTAATGCTATGTATTTTATGGTTTGGTGCAGTGATAAATGGGATCGATTCCTTGATATCTCTTTCTAATGCTTCATGATTGGTGTATAAACATGCAACCGATTTGGGTGCATTGATTTTTTATCCTGCAGCTTTGCTGAATACATGTATCCATTCTAGCAGTTTTTTTTTTTGGTGGAGGCTTTCAGGATGTCCACATAGAGTATCGTGTCATCTGCAAACTGTGAAAGTTTGACCTCTTTGCCAACTTGGATGCCTTTTATTTCATTTTGTTGTGTGATGTCTAATGCTAGGATTTCCAACACCATATTAAACAACAGTGGTGAGAGTAGAAATCCCTTCGTGTTCCTGATCTCAGGGGAAAAGTTCTCAGTGTTTCTCCATGGAGGAGGCTATTAGCTGTGGGCCATTCATATGTGGCTTTTAGGGTTTGAAGGTCTATTCCTTCTATCTGACTTTCTTGAGGGTTGTATTAAGAAAGGGTGCTGTATTTTGTCAAATGCTTTTTCTGCATCTATTGACAGGATCATATGGTTCTTATCTTTTCTTCTCTTGATGGGATGTGTCATGTTGATTGATTTGTGAATATTGAACCAGCCCTGCCGCCCAGGAATGAATCGCACTTGATCCTGGTAAATCATTCTCTTAATATACCGTTGCATTACGTTTGCTAGTATCTTGTTGAGAAGAAGAAGAAGGATTAACTCTGCTTTAAATGTCTGGTAGGATTCCCTTGGGAAGCCATCCTGCCCAGGACTCTTATTTGTTGGGAGATTTTTAATAACTGATTGAATGTCTTCACGGGTTATGGGTCTCTTCACGTTTTCTATTTCTTCCCGTTTGGCTTTTGGTAGTGTGTGGGTGTCTAGGAATTTTCCATGACTTCCAGGTTGTCCAGGTTGTTGGCATATACTTTTTCATAGTATCCTCGGATTCTTATTGTATTTCTGTGGGGTTGGTTGTGATCTCTCGTCTTTCATTTGTGATTTTATCTGTTTGGGCCTGTCTTTCTTCTCTTTGAGAAGTGTGGCTAGGGTGTTATCAATTTTGCTTATTAAAAAAAAAAAACATCTCTTAGATTCATTGATGTGTGAAACCTTGTTTTTGGATTCTATAAGATTTATTTCTGCTCTACTCTTTTTTGTTTCCCTTCTTCTGCTGACGTTGGGCTTTCTTTGCTGCTGTGTTTCTAGTTTGTTTAGGAGTGAAGTTAGTTTCTGTATTTGGGACCATCCTTACTTCTGTAGATGTACCTGGATTACAATGTATTTTCCTCTAAGGACTGCCGTTGCTGCATCCCAAAGGGTTTGGTTTGCGTGTTTTCATTTTCATTTGCTTCCATATGGTTTTTAATTTCTTCTTTAATTGCCTGTTGGACCCATTCTTTCTTGAGTAGGAAGTTCTGTAACCTCCATGCATTTGGAGGCTTTCCAATTTTTGTTCTTGTGGTTGATTCCAAGTGTCTGAGCGTTGTGATCTGAAAATATGCATGGTATGATCTCAGTCCTTTTATATTTGTGGAGGGCTGTTTTGTGACCCAGGATGTGATCTATATTGGAGAATGTTCTATGTGTACTTAAGAAGAATGTGCATTCTAATGCTGTTGGATGAAAAGATCTCAATATATCGGTGTTGATATCCATGTATATAAAGGTATATATTAAGGCCAATATATATCTATGTGTATCTGAATACATCTGGTCCAATGACACATTGGATCTGTGTTTCCTTACTGATTTTCTGCCTTGATGATGCGCCTATTGCCATGAGTGGCATCTTAAAGTCGTCTACAATCATGGTATTTGTATGTATACATTTATTCATGTTTGTGATTAATCGATTCATATATGTGGGCCTTTCACTTTGGGGACATAACCATTTGCAATTGTTAGCTCCTCTTGATGGATAGACCCCTAAATTATGATATAATGCCCTTCTGAATCTGTTACTACAGTCTTTGGTTTAAAATCTAGTCTGTCTGATGGAAGTATGGCGACGTCAGCTTTCTTTTGACTTCTAGTAGCATGATAGGTGGTTCCCCAAACCTTCACTTTGAATCTGGAGGTGTCCTGGAGTCTAAAATCAGTGTCTTGTTGACTGCATATAGATGGATCTTGTTGTTTGGTTTTGTTTTGTGTTTTACCCATTCTGATTCCCTGTGTCTTTTGATTGGGGCATTGAATCTATTCACACTCAGAGTGATTAGTTAAAGATATGGATTTAGTGTCATTGTATTATCTGAAGGTTTCATGCTTTTGGTGAGGCCTCTGGTCCTTTGTAGTCTCTGCTGCTTTCCACTCACAGAATCTCCCCTTAGGGTCTCCTGCAGGACTGGTTTAGTGTTCATGAACTCCATTAGGTTTTGTTTGTCTTGGAAAGCCTTTCTGTCATTTTCTATTCTAAATGACAGCCTTGCTGGGGAAAGGATTCTTCACTCCATATGTTCCCATTTATCACATTGACTGTTTACTACCCTTCCCTTCTGCTCTGCCAAATTTCATTGGATAGGTCTGCTGCTACCCTTCTGTGTCTTCCCTTGTCGATTAAGACCTCTTTGTCCCTAGCTGCTTTCAGAATTCTCTCTTTATCTTTGTATTTTTCCAGTTTCGCTTTGACATGCCGTGGTGTTGACCTGGTTTTGTTGATTTGGAAGGGAATTCTCTGTGCTGCCAGGACTTGAATGCCTGTTTCCTTCCCCAGATGAGGGAAGTTCTCAGCTATCTTTGTGACTTTTCCTATAACTGGAACCTCACAATAGATGCCTTTGTGTCTGCCCACACATTCTAAAATGGGACAGATTAATATTTGTATTTTGTGTTTATTTGAAACAGGATTTTTCTCATTTGATATTGAAATCCCCAAAGGATTAAAAGTTGGATGTGAAAAAATTAGACCCCTTTGGTAAAATTGGTCATAACCTTAGGGTAAAGTCTCCTGTTTCTTCTGTGACACCGTAGCCTGATGCCAGGGAAGACATGGTTGTTGCCCCTTTGGTGAAAACATAAAGAAGGAAATGCAGAAAGCTGGACAGTGGCACCACATAGGGGAAAAGTGTTACTCACAACCCAACTCCAGAGAAACATTTCCCAAGCCTCTGTTCCTAAAATACTACAAAGTCCATGTGTGCCTAGGATGAAGAGCAGACACATGCAGGTCCAAGGGGACGTGACCTCCATGGGGAGCAGTTGTCAGAGATGTGGGGCATTCCTGGAAGGAATTCAGGCAAATTAAACCCTATGGGGCAGTGCTGATCGCCCTCAGATGGTGGTTTATGGTCTGGGGAGCAGCAGGTCCGTTGACAACATAAGGAAACCAAGCCCCAGGAGATTCACAGTGAGAAGTCCTGACCTGAAGGGGAGCAGCTGTCCAGTACCAGGAGAGTTCATGGAGCCCAACTCATCTGGTATCAAGAGAAACCACAGAGCCCTGGTGGTACCATACTGGGAGAGCCTACAGAGCCCAGGGTCCTCCCTTTCCCAGCCACCATGTCTGGTCCCAGGCTGATGGCTCAGCTCTGCTCCCCTGAGTTCAGAGGGGCCTCATGGCAGGAGAGTGGGGTGCTCCAGGAGGTAGGATCTGAGTTCCAGAATGCTGAGATACAGGCCTGATGTTATGACAATCGAAAGTCAAGGGTACTGGGATGCTCACCTAGCTTGTTTTACTAGTGAACCCAGGCTGTGATGTTAGCTTTAGTTTCCACATCTGTGACTGGATGAGGACATAACTTGGCCTTCTTGATGGGTTGTCTGTTGGATTCTCTGAGAGATGAGGTGAATCATTGCCTGGTGCCTACAAGACATAAAGAGCCACCTGGCAGGTTGCCACATGATCCTCTAGGGCAGGGCACTCCTGGAAGACCCTGCTCAGGTCTCTGCCTGGTTCCCACCTCCTGGGAACATTCAGCATTGTCTGAGGAGATGGAGATGATCCCAGATATCAGCAGGTGCTACACGAAGGAAGGCCAGCCATGGGAGGAGAGCAGGACACACCCTGTGCCACCTTCTAGGACCCAGGCTGTTACACCCTCTGACCTCAGCCCAAATAAATTCCCCTGCTGTGTGGACTTGACCTCCATCATTCACTTCTTCACTCCTTCTCTCATTAACTCCCTCATTCACTCACTTCTTCTTCATTTAGCAGGTGATCTCTGGTCCCTGCCATGTGCCCAGCACACTGACTCCATCCATGAGCATGACCCCAAGGGGTCATCACATGAGGCATCTTCCTTTGCAGAGTCTGTGCCTTCCTGCGCTCTGCCTCCTTTGACGAGGCTCAAGTCTGCTGTGTGACCATGTCCCCCTGACCAGCTCTGTCCCCAGGGCTTGAGGTCCTCAGAATATCTGTGCTCCCAGGTTGCCAGGAGAGGATGTGCCTGTGAGTGTGGTGAAGGACCGAATCCTCTGGCAGAGTTCAGGGTCACAGATGCGACTCTTCTGCAGGGGCAGGTGGACTCTGGGGGCATGAGGTGTCATCAGCAGGACTGCAGTGCTGTCCTAGTGCATTGCCAGCTTCAGTTTCCCAAATCCAGGACCAATACCCTAACAGCACCTGCCATACACCCTTGTGCTGTGAAAGTGACAGTCCCCATCCTGTGTCCCTGCTTGCAGCCTGCTCTCTTTGCATTTGATCATGTTCTGTCCTGACTTGGGGAGGTGGGGTCCTTCTTCTGTGTGATAAGATTATAAACAAGGAACATGGAGGATCCTGCCTTTGTGTAGACTTGGATTCTCAATGTTTCTCTTATCTAGAAATAGAGTGGATGCAGAACTGAATAAAAGAGTAGCTACTGTCAGGAAGCAGAAAAGAGCCCTGAGTAAGGGTCTTTGCTCTGTATTTTTAGCATCAGAAGGCTTACCAACATGATGGATGTATAGAAAGAATAAAAGGTTGATTATTAACCTATGTGTGTGAGAGAAAGGAGCTTTTTATGTTATGTGGTGTTAGGGTTTGGGTCAATATAAAAAACAAATCCTGGCATCCAGCAGATGGCTCTTCATGACAGGCATGAGACACATTGTCTGTTTATCTTAATTTGCCTACGGATTAGACAGAGAATGCTACCTCAGAGTTAAGAAGGCAGGTTTCTGTTGCTGGTTAGCTCTGCTCCAGGTGATTTCACCCTGTTGAGGCTGTCTTTATCCCTCTTTACCTGTATACCTATTCTGGAGCTTCCATCTTCTGAAAGCAGCTTTCTGCTTTTGTACTATGCTGGGGGTGCTTTCGCCCTGTTATGTAATCTTGGATGCTTTCACTCTGTGTCTTCCTATTCCTGTGTCTTTGTTCTATGTTGGGGGTGCTTTCCCCCTGCTTACCTCTTCTGGATGCTTTCATCCTGCGACTTCCTTTCCTCTGTCTTTTTCCATGCTCAGGACGCTTTTTCCCTGCTTACCTAAACTTGGATGCTTTCATCCTTAGCCTTGTTAACCCATTGGTACAAGCTCTGGGATTCCTATACTCAATTCCTACAGTCCCACCTTTTTTTTTTCTTGGTTTTCTCTAGTTTTTTGTTCACAGACCATCATGACAGGTTCCTGGTCCTTGTTTTGTTTTTGGGTGGCTTGGCGGGTGACTCTGCAAAGATATAAAAAGAGACACGGTATAAGTATTCTGCTTCCCAGAGTTATCCATAATTTGACATGTGTGCTGGCTGTAAGTGAGAAAAGATTTAATTCATGCCACATTGCCCACGAATCAGGCCATTCATTTCTAATTTGGTCGTCTGTATATTGTAGCTGTTGGCTCAATGTCACAACCAAATTTCCTATAATGTTAGAGGCATAGAAAGGAAAAAAAAAAACACTGTAAAGGTGTGTCTGGAAAGCATCCCAGGCTTGGGAGTGACCATAAGGAATGGCAGTTATGCAAATATGCTGGTCGTTAAGGTCACGGGGCAGTTTAGAGTGGAGGAACAAGGCCTTTTTCCAATAAATTCCACTGCAGCTTCAAAAGCTTCAAGGCAGGCCAAAGCTTGTCTATCAATAGAAATTTGGTTTATTAATTTTTTGGTAGTATTGACCACAAATTTAATGAGGACATGGGCAGTTTGATGCAGGCCAATTCCAGTGACAGTGACAGAGGGGATAATGCTTACTGCTGCTAAGGTGCCCATGATTAAATGGCCAACAAATCATTTTTGCCTTAAAGTTGAATACCAGTGTTTAACAAGCTTGGAAAGTGAGCCTCATCCTGATGGATGCATATAGGGCTCAGAGCTATTAATAGGAACCCAGGCTGAGACACACTAAGAACTAATAAAGAGGGGAAATTTAATTGGTAGATGTTATATTTATTTACTCAGGACATAAACCCACCCATGGTGGTAGAAATGTTATACTTATTTTCTATTGGTTGGGTTTGTAAAGTGGAGGTAATAAAGAGAATGTAAGGAGAAGGAATGAAAATAGTAGGCCATGCAAATTGGTCAGGGAGTCCCATGTTTTGTTAATATGTTTATTTATATAAATTCCATCATGGCTAACACTATGAGTCAAGAAGGGAACGCCTAGGTCTCAAAGATTAACAACCATTTTACATTTTCCTTTATGAGTAGAAATATAGGGCCAGACCAACCTCTGTCCTTCCAAAAAAAAATATTATTCTTACTAGATTGGTCGAAGGATATGGTCTTATTCAAATATTTTGTTTCAAGGTGGCCTCTGGGACCCAGTCAATTAAGGTCCAAGTGACCTAGCGAATATTATGCTCAGTCTCTCCATACCAGGTTGTCCAAAGAATATTATTCGAGCGGTGGTATGAATACTTGAGATTAGAGCAAGCTAGAAGATTAGGAGTATGAGATAAGTTTGTTTTTGAGGTATATCAAAATTTGTGGCTGAGAAAAATTTTAAATTGTCTGGCCTTGTAGAGGTTTTGGGCTGTACATGTAAATGCCAGTTGATTCTTCATTTGAGACAAGCACAGAAGCTACTAAGTTTAGTAACACACCTAAGGAGGTTCTGAAGTAAGCCACCATTGTGGTCTGGTCATATAAAGCCAGTGCTCTTGTTCAGCTTGAAAGGGTGGGTTAAGATTGGCTCCTCCCATGATCTCCATGTCATTATTGCTAATAGGTATATCCCCATCTAGGAGTGTTAAGCTTGTCACATATAGGTGTGTTATGTAGATGAGCATAATCTAAATATTGAGCTTGGCCTGGACAAATGAAGGCAAGGAGAAGAATCAGGGTTACCTGTATCGAATTCCTGTCAGTGATTGATGTCATGGCTATCAGATGCATTTCAGAAGTATATGCAATACCATTGTGTTGTAAGAGGATGCTTGCCTGGTTAGACAGATATTTGAGGCTTCCCAATGTTATATCAGGGACAAAGACTTGCATTTGCGAAGTGGCTTCAGGGTGAAGAGTCAATGAAGAGGGTTCTTCCAAAAAGGGGGGCGTGGTTTCCCATTCTTCCGAGACTCATTCCCTGGAAGTCCTGGTCATTTGGAAGATATCATGGTGGTCTCCACCATGCCATGGTACAGCTTTACCAACTGAGAGGGAACCCACAGAAGTCCAAGAAAGAATACAGTCCTAAAAGAACACAGGAATATCCTCAACCCATGTGGAAGTTTAGTGGGCCAAGTCTGTGTGGGCCCCCCTCCAGGGGTTTTGTATAGCACCATAGGATGAGAAGGTTTCTCTGATTTTGAAGGATGTGGCATAGCTGTGGTTAGTCCTTGAGGATTAAGATTTTAGAAGTTAAGAATAATCACAGCACAAAAAGGAGCTGAGGTTGTTATGCAGACAGCCAAGGTATCCCCCCCTTTTCTGATATATATTTGAGCTTATTATGTGCTCATTTTACAATTGCTTTGCCTTATAGATTAAAAGGAATGCATAATTCTGACCAAGCCTTAAGTAAACAACTCAAAAGGGCATGCTATTCTGTTTTTTTAAACCCTATTTGTTAAGATTGTGTTTTTATTTATTTATTTATATCTTTAACAAAAATATGTTTTTATTTTCGTATCTTCTTTTACATATCTCTTACTCTTTTATACACAGAATGACTTTCTTTATTTACATTAGCCTAATTACATTTAGCAGAATTTTAAAGCTTAGAGACCTAAGTCTCTAGTGAAAACTTAGTAGTAACATTTGTGAACTCTGCTATATCAGAAATTTTGTAGGTGGCAGACTTATGAAGCACAAGTTATATTTTTAATGGATTTTAGTAACCTTAGGGTTTTTTTTTGCCATAGAAACCCATAGCACAAATCTATATTTACTAAGCAATGCTTCAGCATTCTATTTGTTGTGGAAGAGACCTCAATGTCCAATGGATTTAACTTAATTTATCATTTAAATAAAAACTAAAGTGGAAGGATACCAAAGTCCCTCAAGGGCATTTAAACAATTACCCATGAAAAGTAGAGATAGACAAAGTTAAACATTGCTTTACATTATCCTTTTGGTAACAAATTGGAACACAGATAACATGAGCTAATTTGACCTTCAGTAAACCTTAGTAGAATGAATGAATATTTATTATTCAATTCTGATCATTTAAAAGAAATGAGCCCTGGGTGTTGTCTGCAAATCAGTTTGTCAATCAATTATATTAAAATACATAAAATGCATGTCTATCCTAATTTTATTTCATTTGTGTCCTCTTAAAAGTTTACCATTGTCATTTTTTTTCCTGTGGAACCAGTGAGGAAATCTGAAGTGGGTGGTGAAAGTCTAAGGGGGAAATTTTTTGCTCTTTGACAATGTGGAGGTAGTAGGTAATGCTGCTTGAGACACTGAAGAGCCAGATATGCAGACCTCACCCCAGGTGGTGCAGAAATTGTTAGAGGGGGAAGGGAAGGCAGAAAAAGTGAGGTGCCACCAAGTAGCCTGGAGGCAGACAAAGGCACAGAAGGTAGAGGAAGAGTTCTCATGGTCCCAAAGCCTGTCAGCTCAGATATATGAGCAGGTACAGATTTTTGTTTTGTTTTATTTGGTTTTCCACTAGTGCATTAGGCAGTCCACGTCAGGCCAGAGAAGACAGGGACATTCCCCAAAGCAAAAGGAGCTTCAGCGGCTGCTAGGGAATATTCCTTAAAGTCTCCATCCCGAGGTACACTAATCAGAGACAATTGGCTCTATTCATTATAGTCATTGGCCCAGGAAATGAACGAGAGAGAAGCTCCCACATAAAGTTAGATATTGGGAGAAACGGGGAGAGACAGTTAGAGTCCCCTTCAATAGGGATGGCCTGTGTAGAATATGACACACTATTTTAGTGCATTGTTGTTTGACAATTATTCAAAGCTGGGCTAGCTGCCTTAGTTGGGAATAGTGTCCTGGGCCAGAAAATTGTTCAAAAGACACCAGGATAGCAGCATCAAAGTTAAGCATGACATTAGTCACACAAGCATATAAAACACTTGGGCATACACAGCATGGACGGCTGGGCTCAAAATGATTTTCATAAGAGAGCCCCCATCACAGGCAGACATGGAATAAGTGCCACAAATAGGTTCTAAACTGATGATTTTAAAAGGGCTGTGGAGACCATTCAACTGAACTGATTTCTCCAATTCTTTTACTATTTGTCAGAGCAGGACTTCATGGACATATTGCCCATTTTGCCTGACAGTGTGAAATGGCTGGAAGTCACCGGTCTTATGGGCATCCTTAATGTACTTTTGCATTGGGGTGAGGACTTTATCAGAGCTAGTCAGTGAGGTTTCTGGACGCTCAATATCTTCTAACCCTTTTGAGTGGGGGGAGGAGTATCTTTTGGCTGTAAAGGCACCAAAGGCACAGGCTGACTATAAAAGCTTAGTTTATTTCCCCTCTCTTTTGGGTAATTCTACATCTTCATATACATCGTCTGAACTCAAGGGGAGAAGGGAAGAATGGACAAGGGACTGAGTGAGGATTACCTCGGGGTTGGGGGCATTAGCCTCCTCAGAATGTTGAGCTTTTAATGTTTTCTGTACTCATTCCCAGATATCCAGATCATAAGTTCTTTGTTTGGGGAACCAAGTGCATTGTTGCTTGTTAATAATTTATAACTTAAGGAGTGCTTTCTGATTGAGTACATTGGTGAACCTATCCCAAAGATTGTAAAATATGAATGTTAGTATTTCTGCTCTGGGGATAGGAAGTCTCCCATAAAAATTCTCTCAAAAGTCCCATGGCAGCAAATCCTTATATAGTTTCACTGTTCTCTGACCTCGTCAGGGAAAGATTGAGGTCTGATGCATTTTTTGTAGAGATCTTTTGTCATTCTGCAGAGTTCTGCTGTCCTTGAGTTGTGTCAGCTTCTGGCCATGTTCACTTCTAATCACGTTGACTTCTAGTCATGTCAGGGTCACCATCTGTCACAGACTTTGAGTCTGGAGTTCTCTCTTGTCCTAAATTTTCCCTCCTCATTTTTCTTTCTTTCTTTTTTTACTTTCTTTATTTATTATGAAGAGAGAGAGAGAGAACCAGTGGGGGTGGGGCAGAGAGAGAGGAAGATAGAGGACCCTACGTGGGCTCTGTGCTGACAGCAGAGAGCCCAATGCGAGGCTCAAACCTATAAACCACGAGATCATGATCTGAGGTGAAGTCGAATGCCCAATGGACTGAGCGCCCCAGGCAACCCTAAGTTTTCTCTCACTAAATAATCAACATTACTTTAGGATACAATTACTTCTTTGTTTCCTCAAGAAAAAGTGCATCTTCTTTTCTTTTACTGAAAGCAAAGGTTTGGCTCTGGTGATAAAATGACAATTCAACACTTCAGGACATTTTGTTGCTGTGGCCAAGATTGTTTACATTAATAACTCCTTTTTTCTGGAAAACTCAATGGAAGCCACAGGCACAAAATCAGTAATTTGCAGAGACAACAGTGGGGAAGGAAAGCAGGAACAAAAAATCAAGCTAATTCTGACTCAGCAACAAGCCACCTGCTCCCTCTGCCCACTGTGCCTGCACCATAACCCCAGGTGACGTGTTTGCTCTTCAAGGTGTCAGGAGAAAGGGACTGGGTTTTCATTTAGCAGCTAATTCTGGGGACCTCAGTCCAAGGACACCTTGTGCCTTGTGCCAGCAGTGCACGGTTGAGTGTGAGGAAGAGACAAGGCTTAAAGCTAAGGTCCTAAATTCATGATGCTCCTCCATGATCCTTTTCCTCATGTGTGCTTGGCTGTGGTGGGATTACGATTCTGAAATCTCAGAACTGTTAGAGCCCTGAGGAAGCCATGGGTTCCCTGGAGCCCTGGTCATAGCCAAATATCTTTCATCCTGAGAATGGAGTCTCCATGCTGGTGGACAGTTCGAGAGCTGTCACATACCCCATCTCCAAATCCTATTTCCTGAGATTTCCTTTGGCCCCTTCACTGACTGCACTGAGGACAAGGAGTCCAGGTCCTGGTGCTGATGCTGACTGTGCTGTAAATTCCCCAAGGACTGTTCTGGGTGTATTAGGGGGTGCTGTAGGTGGAGGAGTGATGAGGGGCAAAGGAGAAACCTGGTTCTAAGCATGTAAGCCTCTTATTTTGGCTCCGTGCTGCCACAATCCCTTTCTTCTAGAAGAGGACAGCAGGAGCCAGAGGCTACAGTGCAGATCTTAGTATGTGAGCAGGCTGCCCCGCCCCAGAAACCCCTCACTTACAGCTGCATAGTTGCCTGGTCTCAGCCCCACTGAGGCTGCAGACCCACAGGGCATCCAAAACGTTTCTTAAATGATCACTTGGTTGAAGAGATGTAGGAGCAGATATGGGGACAGGGAGGGGAAATTCAACTTGTATAAAAAAAGGCACTGGAGTAGTTAAAATAGGTACCTGTTGATTTCAAAAGGTGAGAAGCCAGTAAACCTACCGTTCCACCCACTTTGATCCCAAGCTCTTTTTATGCTCAGTGGCTTGTGTTGAGGGAAGCTGAATGCCTGCGGCATGGGGACATGCCTGCTCCTGGGCTGTCTTGTCTGGAGACAGAGACTTCTCCAACCTCATGCTGTGTCTTCAGTATTCTCACAGCCATCCTGGCTGGAAGAACTTCCCTTACAGCCTCCAAACCCACCTGCAAAGCAAAGAGGTTGTGTCCTGTATGGTCACCATGTGCTCCTGCAGAATTTTGGGCAGAAGTAATTCCTGCATCCCCCAAGGCCAGCCACACAGAGGTTCAGGGTGCCCTGGGGGTGACCTACCTGGCAAGCACTTCTGCCCCTGAACCAGTGGCCTAAGTGAGCCATTATGCAGAGCATTCCATACAGAAGGCTGAAGTTGCTCAGGATGCAGAAGCTGAAGGTTGGGCACAGAGCCCAAAGTGGGACACGAGGATACCAGTGACCACCACACCTCACCTGTTGCCCTAAGGAGCATGGGCTGGTAGGTGCCCATGGGCAGTGCCTACTTGATATCTGTGTGAGGAACCCGGAGTCTGAAATGTGCCCCATATATGTGGTTCTGGGCCTTTCAGAGCTGTGTCTTTACTCCCCACCCCCTACCATGGTCCTGTCCTGAGGCTCCATCTGCCCTGAGTCTCGTATCCATTTGGATTTAATGCATGGTTTACCCAACAACAAATCAAGCCCACTCTGGGTTCAGGGCCCACTCAGAGGAAAACCAGATTCCCCCTGTGGCCTCCACAGTGCTGTGGGGTCTCGCCCACCCTCCCTGCTGCTTTTCTGCCCCTCCCCTCATGCCCCCACTGTCAGCCACCCTCAAGCAGCTTCCTGGTCCTCAATCCTGCAAAGCCCATGGCTGCCTCAGGGCCTTTGCATGCACTATTGCCTCCACCTAGGAAGCTCCTTAATGACTTAGGTGCCCAATGTCACCTGCTCAGAGAAGTCCTCTGATTCACCCGCAGGAGAACTTCCCTACACCCTCCTGCCATCATTCTGTCCCTTTGTCCTTGAGACCAAGGGTTAGAGCCTGTCTTTGTGCTAGGCATCCGTTCATGACCAGCCCCGTTCACTGCTATCATCCTGAGCTGGGCCTAGTGAAAAGTAGACTCTCTGTCCTTAATTTTTGAAGAATCCGCATTCCCCTGGCCCCTTGTAAGACTCTCCTTCCAAAGTGCATTCCACTTTCCCTCTGCATTCTGCTCCTCCCTGGGTAGAGGAGCCCAAATCTTGGAAGTCTGACATGCTGTGTGATGTTGGCAGGCTGGGCCTGGATCTGGGCCCCATATTGGGGACTCAGGGGAGGGACCAGGCAGGCCCCGGGGTGGGTGGCTGATGCAGGGTGCCTGAGCGAGGAGGTCCAGCCCAGCTCTCCAGTCATTGCCACACAGGATCACAGGCCCAGGAGTGCCAGACAGCCTGATTTTTCAAGAGAAGCCAGAAATCTGGATTCTGTGTTGACCTCTCCCAATTTCTAAATGCTGGCGACTAACTAGAATTCTTTCCGCTAATGTCGCATGAGCTAAAGAAAGCCCATCTGCGGGCTTGCCGCGGTGACCCCTTGCCACAGGGCTGGAGTCCTGTAGGGGCTGGCGTGAAGCAGGGCTGTGAGGGAGCATGACCTGCCCTGACCACAGCATGAGCAGCTGAGTGGCTGGGGAGGCCTGGGACGGGAGCAGTTCTAGGTTGGATACACCAGAGTCATGGGGAGGAATGGGGTATGTGGCAGGGGGTGGAGGTGGGGTCCCACCAGGGGTGGGGGAGCAATGCTACTCTGTCACGACTTCTGTGCTGGGCCCAGCTGGCTAGCAGCTGCTCCCTGCCAAAAGGTGATGTTAGGGTGTGTGGTCATCCTGGGGTAAAAATAGCAAGGTCACCTTGCAGCAGGAAGTTTGCTTTCCCTGGCAGGTGGAAATACAGTACCTGCTGGACGCTGCTGTCAGCCAGGAGCTTCATGGTTTACGGGGACAGGTGGACACTGGCTCTCACCTTCCAGGCTCCTGGGGGACAGCAGTACACGGATCTCTACCTGCTGGAGCAAGGGAGGGGGAGGCTCCCAGTCAGCAGGTAGCCCTGCTGATCTCACCCCTGCACGGTGGCAGGTACACCACAGCGGTTCCACAGCTCCTCAGGCCCGACTGAGGCTCGGGAGTTGTCAGAGGACACCTGCTTTCCTAGGGTCACACATGTGGCCCCGTCACACCACCCTGTGAGGTCAGCCAAGCCTGTCCTGGGCCTCCTGCCCAGCCCCTGAGGGGGCTCCCTCCACCACAGCCCACCAGGGCCCCATGGCTCCCAGTGCAGGTGGACACACTCAGCCCTGCAGGGCCAGCCCAGCCCTTCCCGGAAACTCCCTTTGCCCAGGAGGGGTCAATGCTGCACCTTTGCTTCCTCTCCCATAAGTTGGAGCTAGTCACGAGAACCTTTCACGGTGCTTACCGCACAGATCATTCCAGGCACCTGACTCTGTTCAAACTCAGGAAGTCCTTACAAGGGTGGTTGAGGCCCCTGGTGAGGTGACGGGGCTGTCAGGCTCCTAAACAGCCCAGGTTACAAGAGTGCCAACCGGCAGGGGGAGTGTGAGAAGAAAGTTAATATGTGTAGGTGCTTGGACATTGGTGCTCAGAGTAAGTGCTCAGCGCCTATTAGAGACTGTTTACTCTCGGTAGGTGGAGGGCAGGCCAGCATATGCTGGGCAGGGGGTTCCAGTCTGCCTGGCTGTGAAGTACAGGGCAGTGCAGAGTGGTAGGGGGGTGGGGAGGGTCCCTGCTCCAGCACCCGTGCCCACACTCCTGCCAGTGGCCCAGTCCCAGCCCGCGCCCGGTGCACAGTCTGGGCACTCCCGGGTTCCCCCATATTGCGGGCTCCGGACGGAACAGGATAGGGCACTTAGGGTACCCAGGGAGGAGAGAGGCAAGCCAGGAGGGGCCAGGACAGCCAGGGCTAAGCCCTTCTCTCGTCCCATCCCCAGGAAGCCTGAGACAGGCGTCCAGTACCTCATCGAACGTGGCTTTGTGCCTGACACGCCAGTGGGGGTGGCCCACTTCCTGCTGCAGCAGAAGGGCCTCAGCAGGCAGATGATCGGCGAGTTCCTGGGCAACCGACAGAAACAGTTCAACAGAGATGTGCTGGAGTGAGTTCCACGGCTGGGGGGGTGGGGGCAGGGACCTGCGGCGCATGCAGCGTCAGATTCGCCTGCTTGCTGGAGCATACACCCAATCCTCCCCTTATCTCTTTATTGCTCTGAGACACAAACGGATGCCCCCCATGGGTTCATACATCACACCCTGCCGCATACGTGCGTGCTTGCACCCTCGGGCACCATATGTCACACATGGACCCCACGGGCCCCCTGGCACACACCCTCAGCACCTCCATCCCTCTCCAGCAGAGCCGAGCCACTGCAGGGCTGGGGGGTTGGAGGTCTAGGCTCCCTTCCCCAGCTTGGCTGCCAGCTGTCCCAACACACCCTCAGGGCGAGGGGTGGGGAGCCCAGAGAGACCCCCGGTGCCTCCCTCCCCTGCCTCTTTCCTGCCTCTCCTGGCTGGGAGATCTCAGGGTGAGAGTCCAACCATGGCTGACGGCCAGAGCCCTCCCAGCTACTTGAACTCTGCAGAAAGCCGGGTTTCCAGCTCCCTGGAAACTGCCGACAGTTTGAAAAGCTCGGACCCCAAATCTCTCCATTCCTCCTTGAGACTGCCCTGAGTAGACAGGCACCCTGCGCTTGGACCCTTGGGTCTGTTGTAGTGCAGTTACTGTGCACAAGCCCTGTGTCTTCCCCTCACACGCAGGGGTCAGGGGATGCCGGGTCTCGCTAACTCCCTCTCTCAGAGGAGGGGCCAAAACTGCAGAATAGCATGGCACAGGGTGGCTCAGGGCCTGGGGGAGCACCTGCAGCCCGTTGAAGATTTTCCTGACCAGGCAGCTGCACAGACATGTAGGCCAGGAGCAGAAATCAGAGCAGGGTAAAGAGCGGACTGTTAGTAACAAGGGCAGTGCCCTGCATCTGTCCAGCTCTGCCCCACGGGATGAAAGAACAAAGCAAGGGGGGGCGGGCTCAGGCCTGCTGGGGCAAGGCGCCTCTGCAATAAGGAAGAGCCTGGCCATGCGTGTTCCCGCCATCTCTACACTTCCCTGGGAGGAGGCGGGCATCTGCCTGGGGCCTCTTTTTTGGCTCAGGGAGGGGCTGGCCTCGGTGCTCCCCCCATCCCCACACACACACACGGACTCACGTACACACGTTTGTCCTCATTTCGGCACACAGACACCCACTTGTACACACAGGTAGATGCGCAGGCACACAGGATGCAGTGAGCCAGGCCTTTGGTGGCAGCTGGCTGTGCCTGGCACCTGGCATGCCCACCTGGGCTGCTTTCTCCCTGCTTGGCATTTGTGTTCCCCCATCAGAAAAAGCCTGCTGCATTGTTAGTGTGGCTAGTGCCCCTCTCTCCCTTTAACCCAGCCTCAGGAAGCAGTCCAGGGGAAAGCAGATGAGGTCCTTAGAGAATTGGGCCTAAGGCTGTCTTGTGCCAGTCCTCCATCCACTGCCCCCGTTCCTGCGTTCCCCCCCACACACCCCAAGCTGGCTGCTGGTGGTAGGAAATCCAGGCATTGTTCTTCCCCATCAGAAAATAGCAGCAGCCTGAGGAAGTAGCAATCCTAACCGCACCCCCCACCCCCCCACACCAGGCGTCCAGCTCAGATGCTAGTCAGCAAAATTACTCAGTGTGGCCCCATCCCCCTCCCCCACCTGCTCTGCCCCAGCCTCCAAGGATGCTGCCCCCAGAGCTGTGAGCACTCAGAGAAGTTGGGGGCAGCACAGTTTATGCTCAAGCCCATGGCACCCAACAGAGGGAGGGCGGCCCTGGAAGCGAGGACTAGGCCCCCCCCATGGCCGAGACCTCTGCAGCCACACCCGAGGTGGCCATGGCTTTGTTGCAAATGGATACACTGGATACCAGAGCCTGCTGAGTGGGTCCCTGGTGCAGACCCCGCCTTCTCTGTTCAGGAAACGGAGCAGGCTGTGCTGGGGGGCAGCGCTGGGATGAGTGGAATGAACCAAAACCCGGTTACCAGTGCCTTCTGTCAGCTCCGCCTCCACTCGGGGGATTGGCAGATGAGGATGGCAGAGGTTCTCCAAGATGCCTCTCGAAAATCCCCGGCAAAACCCAGGCACCTCGCCCCAAACCCTCCACGTGGGAGGACCGGCTCAGGGCAGAGTCACTGCCTGGCGAGGTAGCACCCTGGGCCTCCGCTTCCTCCTGGAGAAGATAGGCACGTGCTCCTGGCATCCCTCGAGGACAGCCCGAGCAGACTGGAGCAGTAACGTCTCGCTTTGTGCCCTGTGGACGTCTCGCTTTGTGCCCTGTGGACCACGCGCCCCGAGAGCCGATTGTTTGTGCCCCGGCGGCCTTTATCAGGAGCAGCCATAGGCTCTGTCTGGCTCCTCTGTAGAAAATCACACACGTACGAGGTGCCCGGGTGGCGCAGTTGATTAAGTGTCTGACCCTTGATTTCATCTCGGGTCATCATCTTGCAGTTGTGTGAGTTCAAGCCCCATGTCGGGCTCTGCGCTGGCAGCAGGGAGCCTGCTTGCAATTCTCTCTCCGTTGCTCTCTGCCTCTCCCCCACTCATGCTGTCTCTGTCTCTCTCAAACAATTTTTAGAAAAAAGAAAAAATTACACACATAGATATAAGCACTAATGTCTTCCCATAATTTCAGTGGGGTCTGTAAGACATCCCAGAAGCATGGGGGTCTTTGGTCTACATAATCTGAAGTGTTTGCTGATTGGAGGAAGCCGGGCGGAGGACCCTCCTGGACAAGAGGCGGCTGGCCCTCCCGGCTCCAGGCAGCTCAGCACCTGCCCCTGCACTGACTCCCTTTGCGCTCCGCCCCCAGCAGGAAGGCCGGCAGAGGCCCTGCGGGCAGCAGGCGCTGACGTGGCCTTGGTGTCTCTTTCCAGCTGCGTGGTAGACGAGATGGATTTCTCCGCCATGGAGCTGGACGAAGCTCTCCGGGAGTTCCAGGCACACATCCGGGCCCAAGGGGAGGCTCAGAAGGTGGAGCGGCTCGTTGAGGCGTTCAGGTCGGGGGCGAGGCAAGGCGTGGGTGGGTGTGGGCAAGAGGAAGGTTACTTGTCATGAAGCCCAGGTCCAGGGCCCGCATCCCCCTTCACCCCCTCCCCTAAGCAGGGTCAGGTGGCCTTGCCCTTGCCTGGGGAGATGAGGCAGTGGCCCCTTCTGCATGCCAGGGGCTGTGCTGG
Source organism: Panthera pardus (assembly GCF_024362965.1). NCBI lineage: Eukaryota > Metazoa > Chordata > Mammalia > Carnivora > Felidae > Panthera > Panthera pardus. The sequence continues at coordinate 58,793,696 of NW_026526777.1, read as the reverse complement.
TTATTGCCAGAAGCAGACTTTTGGACAGTCCGTCTTCCTCCAGGTCCTCATGAGCGTCACTCACTCGTGAGCCCATGTCCCCATCGTCCGCCCATTCACAGAGGGCAGCCAGTCTCACACAGTGACCCAGAGCACAAGCTGCAGAGCCACACGGCCTGGCTGTAGCACCCGCTCCACCGCTTACTAGCTGTGTGACTTTGCCCTAGTGACTTCATCTCTCTGTGCCTCACGTCCTTGCCTATAGAGTGGGGATAATGAAAGTACCTGCCCTGGACAGAGTGGAAGGACTGAACCCCTTTGGACGTGTGGGCACGCTTAGCCCATGCCTAGCATGACAGAGCCCATAGTCAAGGGCAGCTACGACCCTACAGTCATTCATCCCGGGACTGTGTGCACAGTGACTGGGTGGGATCCTCTGTGCCCTTGCTGGGTATGGGACACACGAGTCAGCCACTGACCCAGCCCTCCAGGCTCAGCACCACTGGTGGGGCCAAGGTGGGGAATAAGGACACAATAGGAGGACAACTCTGGGGCCCTGAGTGGGGGGTTGTTCAGGCACTTCCTTCCATGAGGTCTTCTTGGAGGTGGGGCACTAATGGAAAAGGCAGGATTGAAGCCCACGTCATCTGAGCTGTGATAGCCACTGCCTTAGTCCTGGCACCCCATGGTTCCTCTTCTCTGATCTGCCCCCCTCACCCAGCTCCCCCTGAAGTCCCCAGTGGCTGGGGGCCTCTTGGAGTTTGGGGCAGGGGAGCACATTTGAGGCAATGAGAACAATAAGCAGAATACATTAGTGAGGCTGTTGCTTCAGCTGCTGTAACAAAGATGCTCCAGCAGCCGTGGCTGAAACAAGATGGAAGTGCATCTCCCTCTGAGCTGGCATGAAGGAGGCCCAAGCTGGGCTCCCTTCATCTCAGGGTCCCAGGGAGCAGGGCCAACACCCACCACCACAGGGGAGAGGAGTGGGCTCTGCCTTTTAAGGTACAGCCTCAAAGATGCCCACATCCCATCTGCTCTTATCCCATTGGCTAGAACTTAATCACCTTCTGGGCTGCATCCAATCCCGAGGGAGACTGGGGCATGCAGTCCTCGTCCTAAGAAGGCATTGCCAGCCTAAATACAGGTAGAAGGCTCCACAGACACGGCACAAGTCATCCTGAAGAGGGCAGACTCCTGTCACGCTCCGTGACACACACTTGGAGCATGGACAGAGTGACCCATACCTGGGTCTTGTGCTGTGATGGTTTTAGCTTGTTTCGCAAAGATGCACAGGGATTCGACAGGTGGGCAAGCTCAGCCCAGCTCGGGAGGGCCAGGCCAGACATGGTCCACAGAGGCCGATGGGGTGATGTGTGGGAGCACAGTTGGGAACAGGGCAGGAGGGGGGAAGCCAGGCAGGGGAGGGGCCGGGCAGAGTGTCTGTGCCACCATCCCTGCTGTGCCCTCTCCTACACTCCGTGTTCCTTATGAAACTGACTTGACTTTTTTTTATGTTTATTTTATTTTAGAGAGAGAGACAGAGTGGGAGCGGGGGAGGGACAGACACACACACACACACACACACACACACACACACACACACACACAGAATCTAAAACAGGTTCCAGGCTCCCGAGCTGTCAGCACAGAGCCGGACATGGGGCTCGAACCCACAAAACGTGAGATCATGACCTGAGCCGAAGTTGGACATGACTGACTGAGCCACCCAGGCATCCCCTGACTTGCTTTTTGTGTGTGTGTTTTTTTAATTTTTTAACGTTTTTTATTTAGTTTTGAGACAGGGAGAGACAGAGCATGAACAGGGGAGGGTCAGAGAGAGAAGGAGACACAGAATCTGAAACAGGCTCCAGGCTCTCAGCTGTCAGCACAGAGCCCGATGCGGGGCTCGAACTCACAGACCATGAGATCATGACCTGAGCGGAAGTCAGACGCTTAACCGACTGAGCCACCCAGACGCCCCTTGTGTGTATTTTTAAGAGGAACCTTATATAAGCACACTGTAAACAGGAAGACCGTATCATTTGCCACACGTAGGCAGCCATTGTAAAAATGAATTTGGTGGACGAAAACACCAGGCCGGGGCAAGTGGCCCATGTTAGACAGGTGCTAACGGTGGGCAGCAGGAAGGAAGGCCTTCCTGGTGTTGTTGCAGAGGAAAGGAATTGAAAAGGAGACAGCTGTCTCCCAAGTGGCACCATGTTAGCTGACAGCATGTCCTCATTTACCTGGAGTCCCTGCAAGGAGGAAGAGGGACTATGTCCCTTTCCTTGGGAAACACCAAGCTGCAGCAGGCTGAGATCCCCTTAGGGTGTCATATTTTTTTTTAAAAAGGAAAAAAAGTTGGTCTGAATCAGGTCCAACTTTGTCAGCTTGTTGAGCTATTTTTTTTTTCCTACCCAGTTCTTTAAGTCTTCTGAACTGATGACAAAATTTTAAGTTTTTGATCTTTGTTGCGCCATTTAAATTTCCTATAAAACCACCGCTCTGTCGTCCCCTTTCCTGGGGCAGGAAGGCCCTCCCCTCCCACCCCCCCCTCCCACCCACCCGCAGCGGGGTTTGAACTGTCCTGGTGCGCCCCCTGGTGGTGGGTACCCTGCAACAGGCCAGCTAATGGGGTGCCCATCCAGAAGAGTGCCAAGCTGCCCGCTTTTCCCAGCTGGGCTCCAGGACCTGATCAGTCAGGGAAGCCGAGGGGCAGGGCTTGGTTCAGACCAACCAGACGGCCATTCCCTGCCCAGAGCACTCATGGTGTGTGGTCCTCTGCTAGATCTCAGTAGTGCTGTGGACCCCAAGGAATTCAGGTCTTAGCTACAGTTCCCAGGAAGCTAAGGAATCTGGGAATTTTCTTAATGGCAATTCAGCACCAGAGCGTGCGAGAGAAACCAGCAGATGCTTTGATGGGACAGGGGCTGTCTCTCCTCACAGGGCTGAGCCTGATTCTGGTCTTCACAGGGTCCCCCGTGGCCTTAGCGTGTAGGCCTGTGCTCCCTCGCTGCCCAGAGAGCAGGCTGTGTGCTGCATGCTGTTGGTGACCCCATGCGCTGCACTTTAAAGGTCTTTGCGATTTGACTCTGATTTTTTTTTCTGCCTTTAGACCTCACCCACATAATTGGGACTCCCCTGTATGGGGAACAACAGGAGCAGCCTGAAATGATTAGCCCAGAGGAGAGAAGGCTCGGGGAGGGAAGGGTTTCTCAGGCAGATTGCCAGTCGGCCACCCTCACATCAGTGGCTTTGTCGTTTGTATCCGGCCTTGCACCCGACCATCCCAGCAGTCTGGGGGAGTTATCATCCCACTTCTCAGGAGATCGAGCTGTCAGCTGTCTCCCAAGCCTGAACCATTCCCTCCAAATCCCATCTTTTCAAGCCAGGAACTCAGGAGTGTTCTGTTCAGTCTTCCTTGTGTTCAGAAGGGTAGCCAAGGCAGAGGGAAGGGATCTGCCCAAGGTCACGTCCACGGGGGCAGGACTCTGGTCTCCCACAGCCTGGCTGGTGCTCCGCACCAGGCAGACATCCAGCTTGGTGTTTGTAGAGGAGACCTTCCCCCCTGTACACACTGGGCGCATTTTCTCTGGAATTCCTCACTCTGGTTCCCCCGGGGAGACCCTCAGCAGGAGTGCCTTTGGGGGGTTGGAGGGTAAGCGGGGGAGGAATTGCTCACCAGCATGGCAGCCAGACGAGCAATGATTTTCTTTTATTGACGTTTGTTTTTAAGTTTTCTAGATTAATTTTTTTAATGGCTATTATCCTCACATAGTTTCAAAAAAAAAAAAAAACACAAAGTAAGACAAGCTAGCAATCACATTCTTTGGTATTTACCCAAAGGAATTGAAAACCCCGTACATCCACACAGAATCCTGCACAGGATGTTTATAGCAGTTTTATTCATAGTTGCCAAAACTTGGCAGCAGTCGAGAGATGTCGTTCGGTGGGGGAACGGATACATAAACAGTATTCCATGCAGACAATGGAATATTATTCAGCACTAAAAAGAAAAAAGCCATGAGAAAACAGGGAGGAACCTTAAAAATGCATACCACCAAGTGAAGAAAGCCAGTCTTAAATGGTTGCATACCATAGGAGGCCAGCCATATGACCTTCTGGAAAAGGCAAAACTATGGAGACATAAAAGATCAGTTGTCACCAGGGATTGGAGGGAGGAGGGGCGGAGGAGGTAGAGCACGGGGGAGTTTTCGGGCAGTGACACTATTCCACCTGACTCCGTGATGGTGGAGACGTGTCGGTAAACGTTTATTATCGAACACACAACACCAAGAGTGAATCCCAATGTAAATTATGGATTTTGGGTGATAATAGTGTGTCAGTGTGGGTTCACTGTTTCTAATAAATATATGACTCTGGTGTGGGAAGTTGGTAGTGTGTGGGGGCCGGTGTTACAGGGAAATCTCTGGGCTTTCCCCTGAATTTTGCTGTGAACTTAGTTGCTCTAAAACACAGTACTAAAAAATAGTCTGGTTTTAAAAAATGTGTGGGGTGCCTGGGTGGCTCAGTTAGTTGAGCGTCCAACTCTTGATTTCAGCTCAGGTCATGATCCCAGGGTCATGGGATTGAGCCCTGTGTTGGGCTCTGCTTAGGATTCTCTCCCTCTCTCTCTGTCCCCCCCTCTTCCCTCTGCCACTCTCCCCGCTCTCACACTCTGTAAAACTAAAAAAAAAAAAGTATGAACGGTCAGTAGCAGAGCCCCTCCCACCCCTACCTGTGTGCCCAAGGCCACACCCTCCCCCTTACAGTTCCGTGTCCGTTCCCTGTGGTCATCCTCATTTTCCTGGCAGCTGTGTGGTATTCCATTGCACCTGTGCAGGGATGGCTTAACCAGTCCCCTATTAATGGGTAAATGGGTGAATCCCAGTCTTCTGCTCTTTGGAAACCATGCTGCCATGAGTGCCCTGGTCTGTGCATCATGGCCCATGGGATAAATTTCCCCCGGATGCAACCACTGGCCCAGAGGGGCTTTGAGTGTATATTTGTGACCCTCCCACCAGCAGTGGCTGGGAGGCCCCTTCCCACAGCCTCGCCAACTGCGCAGTTTACCAAACCTCTGGACCTCTGCCAGTCTGTGGTCTGAGGACTGGCATGGGGTTGCGTTTCTCTCTTGAGTGGGGACGAGTTTTCCTCACAGCAGTTTTTCAGGGTATAGCGGAAAGGGTGCATGCCTGTCGTCAGAACAACCTGGCTTCAAGGCCAGACCCCAGCTTCTTTCGCATGTGACGTGGGACAACAGCTGGTGGCGCTGCTCAGGTGCACGGAGTTCTCGCTTTCTGGGAACGCACCGCCGCTGCTCTGTCTTCTTCATGAGACCTCCATGAAGTCACCCGTGCGCTTGGTGGCCCACTTCACAGAGGACCCCCAGCGCAGAGACTCGGTCCCACGGCTCGTGAGGGGCAAAGCAAGAACTTAGGCCCATGCCTGTGGGAGCCTGAAGCCACAAACACCAGCTTCACAGCCACCCCCAACCCCGGGCCCTTCCCTGAGCCTTGCTTTCCCAGCTGCGGAATGGAGACGGTCACACCCACCCAGCGGGGCTGTGGTCAGGATTAGCAAGCTGATGTTTATAAAGCCCTTGGAGCATGGCTGGAAGCTGGCACAGCCCTCTGTGTGCTGATCTGGGTGGCTATGCTGGCCTTGTCCTGGTGGAAGGATCCTAGGGCATTTCATAATTAACTGAAGGTGTTCAGTAGCTGTGGGTCTGGAAGGTCTCTGGTTCTGCTGAGGATTGATGAAAGGGATTGATATTCTGATTGGGTTTAGAAACTTGGTAAATCAGGGGTGAGCCTGGGGCCCTGAAGCTGAGTGGTGCCACAGCCACCCAGACCCTGGCCCGCCCTGATGCCTGGCTACTGTCTCCTTCCCAGGTGTGGACGATGGTGAGGACATTCCCTGGGAGATGCTAATTGGGATCTATGAGCGCATTCGCAAGCGGGAACTGAAAACCAACGAGGACCATGTGTCCCAGGTGCAGAAGGTGGGAAAGCTCATCGTGGGGAAAAAGCGAGTATGTGGTGGCCCTGCATCCCTGGCTCCCTCACTCCCACCCACCCCCCTGATGTGACCCCAGGCCTGCCCCACTGGCATTAGCTTTGGACAGGGGCCCTGATGCCATTTGGAACCTGGCTTCTTCGGGGCATAGTTGGGGGGGGGGCGGTTCCTTTAGGTTTAGGGTGGCTCCTGCCTGATATTGGGGAATAATAACCATTGGCCCTGGGTTATATTTAAAGAGAGCCTGAGGCTCTTAAGAAACCAGCCCAAGTTGAGCAGTGGTCCCTTGGTGGCCTGGGAATGCCCTTATCAGCCTTTCCAAGTTCTGGCAGCGAGGAGGTCTCCTGAGCTGTGTGTGGCATGTCTGGACAAAGGCTATGGGAACATGCCTCTGGAGGGGTGCTTACCTACTCGGATGTCATCCCATTAGCTCTCTCATGTCCCAGGTGCATGCTTTGGATCATTAATATCTTTTCTTGTTTGTTTAATGTTTCCCACATGGATTGGATCCCTGCATCACGGGCTTGGCTGTGTGAGTATCCCTCTGCTTTTACATCCTGGCTGATATCCCGCACCAGGTTGGGGTTGGGGTGGGGGCAGAGAGGTCCACCATGTTCTGTGTTCACCTCCCTGCATGCTCTGGTTCCCAGATCTACAATTCTGGCTGCTTGAGTTCCTTTCCAGAGTGATAAGAAATTTGATTTTCATAATTCTCCCAGCCTCGAACCTCTGCAGGCCCAGACTGCAGCCACCTGGGGAGTGTTGTGTACCCTCAGGCCAGGGCAGATGGTGTCCCTCCCTCTCACCCGGCCCGGTTGAGCGCAGAGGCCAAGGCTTGCCTCCGACCTGAGGCACTGTGCCCAAAACAGATGAGGCTGATGGGCCATTGCAGGCCTGCCCACCCAACCAGCCCTCTGCCGCCCACACTCCACTGTCACCACCTTGAGCAGGTCTGCCTGCCTGCTCACCCCAGGAGCAGCAAGGCTAGCCTTGCAGTCACGTGGCACTTTCCTTATGTGTCCGTCTTTACCCTTCACCAGGCAGCCTGCACTGCAAGAGTCAGTGTCGCAAACCGGTCTGCTCCCCCCTCTTCCCACCTTGGCCTAGAGACAAACCACTAGACGCTGCCGTGGCCAGCCCTCACCCACCTCTCTGGCCCCACCTCCCGCCACCCTCTCCCCTTCATGCTTTTATCCCAAATGATGCCCCTCCCTGAGCACGCCAGCCTGGGCCAAGCCCTTCCTCCCATCTTCCTGATGCGCTGAGCTCCGGCCTCCCACCAACAGGGCACCCGTTGCAGAGTGAACCCTCCCTGCCAGCACATCCCTTTACAGGAGACCTGCTGTCTCCTGCATGAGCCTGGGTGCTCCAGAGCCACCACTGGGCCTTCCCAGTGACTTGTCACCACAGCCCTTAGACACCATACAGGTTGTACCTGGCCTTGCGAGTGGCTCGGCCTTCGGCAGAGTGGGGGTTCACGTGAACTCATGGCAGGCGTGCTCCGTGTGGAGGCCCAGGCCAGGCCCCAAGGGGTGGTGTGGCTGCCGGCCCAGGAGTTGGGGCAGGGAACCATCAGAAGCATCGGGATTCTTTAGGAGGGGCCTGGAATCCTCTCTCGGCTCTGCACCTTCCCAGTTGTGTGACTGAAGCAAGTTGCTCAACTTCTCTGTGCCTCAGTGTCCTCATCTCAAGTAGACACTCTGGAGAAATCTTTGCCGGGACTAACAGGCTTATGTGTGTGATGGGCACTTTATGGGGACTGAGAAATCACGAATTCCTCACTGTGGGGGCTCCCATGTGCACGTGATGCTCTAAGACTTCTGGGACCTGCCTGAAGGAAAGGAAAGGAGGTGTCGCGAGAGGCAGGGACACTTTCCACGGCCCTTCAGGAGAACTCCTGAGGAAGAGCAGGGAAAGTTGCAAGGAGTCCAGACACGTCTGCTGTGTGCGGTTGGTGGGAGAAGGCGTTTTCGAAGGCCAGGCCCAAGGCTGGGTTCCCAGCACACAGGGACTGCAGCGGAGGGGCTGGGGGCTGACGCAGCGCTTCCTCCCCATACAGGTGCTCTCTCTGCCCCACCAGCGGCTGGTCGGCTACTGCCGGCTCTTCGAGGTTCCAGACCCAAAGAAGCCCCAGAAGCTCAGGCTGCACCAGTGAGAAATCTTCCTGTTTAATGACGTCCTGGTGGTATGTGGTTCCCCAGAACGTGTCATGGCTGGGACCCGTGGTTTGGGGCAGCCTTGAACTATAGCTCAGGTCTCCCATCTGGCCTTGTGTGCCTGCGCTTGGGGAAAGGCACCCACGTGCGTGGGGTGGAGGTGAAGGGGATGGAGTCAGCCCCACGGTCTTGGGTTACAAGAGGCAGAATCTAACTCATAGTGCGGCCGACGAAAACAGGGCTTCGTCAGCTTATGTAAAAGCCCAGAGGGGGGTGTGGGGCTTCAGCCCCAACTATTTCTAGAAGCTTACACAGTGTCAGTGGGACTGCTTTATTAGGCTCTCTGTCTCTCAGCTGCGTGGGCTCCCTTCTCAGGAGCTCTGTCCACAAAGAGAAAGTCAGTCTCCGCAGTTGCAGGCTTAATCCTGCCCCCTCCCTGCATCCCCAGCCACCAGGGGGATTTTCTTGGGAAGAGTCCTGGCAGAGGTCTTACTGGTTCCCGGGCCCATGCCTGAGCCGCTCACAGGGGCCAGGCAGGTGCAGTGCTGTCTCATTGGCTAAACCTGGGTCACTGCTCACCCCCAGGAGTGCCGGGTGGCAGAGAGGGGGTTCCCCAAAGGGAAAATGCGGAGCTCTTGCCCAAAAAAAGGTGGCATGGATGCTGGCCACTGGGGATAAAGATGCCCCTGGAGACAATGGGGGGAAACTGTCCCTTAGGTCTTTGTCTCTCCTGCATTCCCCGGGCTTTCTTGCTAGAGGCCCTTGTCCGTGACCCCTCCCTGCCTGAGAACCAGCCACTTCTCTATGACTGCTGAGGTTGGAATCTGGACCTGTGGGTTTCAAGTCTTTGCCAAGAGTCCCTGACCTCAAGCAAGTGACTTCAAATTCCTGATCCTCTGTTTCCTCCTCCAAAATCTCTCAGGCAGTCACAGAGCTTAGGTGGGGTCCCGGGTGTCCGAGCCCGGCCTGGCACCTTCGGGGTCATGTGCAGCACGGTGCCTGCCACCTCTCTGCTGAGGGGCTTCATCGCCAGCCAGGACGACAGCTGGGATTCACGGGAGCGGATGCCAGCATCCATGTCAGGATGTGCCTGGACACACAGGCCTGCCCTGCCCCAGAGGCCTCCTGACCTCTGCACTGCCGAGAGGGTTTTGACGTTAGTCTCGGTCAGAATCCCGAGCACCCAGAGTTGCCCCTGAGTGGTGCAGGCGATACAACTCAGCCTCTGTCTTTGGCTGCCCCCAGGTGACCAAGATCTTCCAGAAAAAGAAGAACTCCGTGACGTACAGCTTCTGACAGTCCTTCTCCCTGTACGGCATGCAGGTTCTGCTCTTCGAGAACTAGTGTAAGTCCGTGCTGGGGGCCTGCCGTGGCCCGGCCGCGAGTGTGCGTGCTGGAGCACTCGTCCACACGTGGCCGTGTGTCACGTGGCGGAAACGGTGTCACAACTCCCACCTTGTAGTCACGAAGTGCTGTGCTCCCCAAGGATCTCCCCCTGGGGATCTCCCCCAGCTCTCCCACGTGTGTTCCATATTCCTGCTTCGCCAGCAGAGAGAAGGTTGCAGGCCAGGGGTCTAACGAGCAACAGTACCTGGGGAGATTTTGATAACATTGTACATGGTGGTGATCGCCTTTGCTTTTGCTCCTACGTCTTCTTACCGTGTGGTTAAGATTTTTTTTAATTCAGGGAGGAGTGGATTTATGCCAATAAAATGTTGCCTGGAAGACACCAAGTAAATGGCACAGTGATGTGCAAACACAGGCAAACAAACAGGTGCAGGAAAGGCCTGGGGGGCTGTAGGACAGGAGCCCGGTCCTGAGCGGAGAGCCCGGGTGCAAATGCGTCAGGTCCTAGCGGTCCCTGGGCCACATTCCCTTTGTCTGTAAAGTGGGGTGATAGCACCTACCTCAGGGACTTAGGTGAGTCCATACATGAAGTGCTTAGAGCAGGATTTATTCTTAGGTGTTATTGGAGTCTTCTCTGGGTATGAGTGGGCCATGGGGCCTGAGGACTTGGGGGAGGAGCTGACACCCCCACTGACTTTTTTCTGTTGACCTGGTCTTTCTCTGATACCCAAGCCCTTCCCTTTACCTTTCTCCCTCTTTTTCCCGTCCCTGTTGGAGGTCCCTGAGCTGTAGGCTGAGCCAGGCCTCCTGAGATGGGGGGTGAGGGGGAGATCCTGTTGCCCTGCCCATTTTGCACTGGCCCCAGGGGAGGACCGTTCCAGTCAAGCGTCATGATATCTCCAGCAGCAGGGAAGCCCTCATCCTCTCAGACAGGTTGCCAAGCTACCGTCTGATCCGCTTTCAATCTGCAGGTTGAAAAAGAACCAAGGACCTGTGCCTGGGCCATCCCTGCCTTGCCTTGGTTTCTACCAGGGTGGAAGGTGGCCTCAGGGAGCATGGTGCCACCCCACATCGTCCTGACCGGAAGGCCCTCTCTCCGAAGGGGTGGCGGTGGTTGTGATGCTCCCAGCAGTGGGCCCGACCAGACTGAATCTGCAGGCAGAGGCTGTGCCCTCCTCGTTTTTACATTCCCAGGGCTCAGCCCTCAGCCCTGAACCCAAGATCCTGGCATAAGCCCAAGAGTCGACACTGACATTTCTATGGGACATGCCTTCATAGCAGGGATCTCAAAGTGGTAGCCGTGGGTCAGTCGCAGCCCAGTTATGTGTTTGGTTTACACATTTAAAAAAATTTGTTGAGCTGATACTTAATATATAAAATTACTAAAATTGGGGGCACCTGGGTGGCTCAGCCCATTAAGCGTCCAACTTCATCTCAGGTCATAATCTCACAGTTCGTGAGTTTGAGCCCTGCATCGGGCTCTGTGGTGATGGCTCAGAGCCTGGAACCTGCTTTGGATTCTGTCTCCCTCTCTCTCTCTTTGCCCCCTCCCCCCTCACACTCTGCCTCTCTCTCTCTCTCTCTCTCAAAAATAAACATTAAAAAAATTGAATTAAAAAATAAAATAACTAAAATTTTAGATATTTTTGAGTTTTCTTGAAAACCGAGAAGGTTTTTGCTAGGCCCACATTCCCACGTCATGTGGCTGTCATGGGCTGCACGCCCCTCACCCCCCCCCACTCTGTTGCTCAGTCTCATGTGGTTTACTTCCTACATTTATGGGAACACACTAGGCATTTGAGTTCCCTCCCTTGACTTAGTTCTGAGCAAAAGTGGGTTTGGTGTTTGGACGAAGAACTTCCAAACATCCAGTAGCTTATGCTTGATTCCCACTGAGGAGAGAGATGCTACCAGGGGACAAAAGCCACAGAGATTCTGTGAGCTTGGAGGTGGCACCAGGCAGGTCACAGGCCAGAAAGACTGAGCATTCAGCATAGAGTGCATTGGGTATGGGGCACCCATGAAGCACCCAAGGGAACTGAGGGTCTGGAGGCCACTTGTGAGAGAACAGAGCTCAGTGTGCACTCAGAATTGCCCAGGGAGACCAGATAAGACTCCCCCCCAGCACAGGACACTGACTGTGACTCCCGGACTCCACCCCTGGCCATTCTCGAGCTTCAGGCAATGACCAAGGACCTTGACTTGAAGGGTCTAGGCTCCATGACCTTCAGGTTGAGGAAGTAATAGGGGCCCTGACCTCTGTTCAGATTGGCCAAATCTGCCCCAGACTTCTGCATAGAACAACACAGACCCAAGTCAGGAGATGGGGATTTCCTGGCAGTCTCTCTGGTCTGCCCTGTGGATGCCTTTCCTCCCTGGTTAGACATGTCTGCTGAGAGCCTGGACCCTTAGACTTAGCATTTTCTTGACCAGCAGAGAGAGTGCAGAGAGCACCCAGGGATCCATGGGTTCTTCTCCTCCCCTTCTCCTTTGTAGACTACCCCAATGGCATCCAGCTCACATCTGCTGTCCCCGGAGCAGACATCAAAGTGTTAATAAACTTTAATGCTCCCAATCCTCAAGACCGGAAGAAGTTCACCAACGACCTGCGGGAGTCCATCAAGGAAGTGCAGGAGATGGAGAAGCACAGGATAGAGTGTAAGTCCCAGGCCCCCTGGAGAGGAAGAGCCAGCAGCCCCGGCATCTCATGGGACTTGCTGGACGCGGCCGTTGGCTCCCATCTGGTGCCAGGGACTCTGGGGGCCCACAAAAGTGAAGTGCCCTGGTCTCACCTGGCCTTCCCACAGCCCTGTGACAGGGCAGCCCCCATACCAGGGCCAGAGGAGGTGGCGTGGGGAGGGCAGCAGAGGCCTCTGCGTGAGAGTGAGGGCTTCCATGGCCCAGGCCCATCCTGCCTGTGGGACCACATGGCATGGCCTGAGAGAGCCTGGTTCCCCCGTCGCCCCACGAGACGAGATTTCCCGGAGATCCGGAGCTGATCTCGTTTCACCTTGGTGTGCTTATTCTTCTTTTGTCTTCCACGTCAGGGAAGTCACCACCAAGCCCATCCTGTGGGTTTCATTGGACCTGATTATCATCTTTTCTCTCCTGGCTCCAAGCCTCACTCCCTGGAGACACACAACTACCCCCACCTTTGGGCCCCACCCACGGCAAGGTCGGGTTACCCCTTGCTCATCCGCAGACCCAGGCCAGACAGTCTCCTTGCCAGCCCTCAAGCCTGCAAAGTGACGGTCTTTCCTGCAGACCCCAAGGCCCGTGCCTCTCCAGCCTCCCTTTCAGAGTTTCCTCCTGGCTCCCTTTTGTCAAAGGCAGCGTTCACACCTTCTCTTTCTTTCCCAAGACAGCCGTGGGCCCTGACTTTTCCTCAGGCTAAACAGATGGCAGCTGGGTGTGATGCCAAGCCTACACAGAGGGCCCAGAGCCTCCCCCTCAAGGCTTTGTTTTCTCACTGGTCCCTCGCCCCCTCTGTTTCAGCGGAGCTCGAGAAGCAGAAAGGCGTCATGCGGCCCAGCATGTCCCAGTGCTCCAGCCTCAAAAAGGAGTCCGGCAACAGGACGCTGAGCCGAGCCTGCCTGGATAACAGCTAAGCCAGCGGTGAGGGCCTCAAGCGCAGTGCCCTCAGCAGCTCCTTGCGGGACCTCTCTGAAGCGGGTAAGAGCGGGCCAGGACCCCCTTCCTAGCCCAGCACACTCAGGCACTCAGACGTGCCGGGAAAGGACTGCAGTGGCGGCTGGTGGCGGCAGGGCTAGGACGGAGTGCCGTTGGGTTTCCCGTGACTGTCCCCAGACCTTAGTAGCATCTGACCACACAGAGAGGGTGTCCCAAAAAGGCCAGAGGAAACAGGATCCAGTTGTCAAGGCAGAACAGCCAGGAGGTTACCCCTATTCTCCCTTTCTTCTTCTAGGGTTTTTATTTTTTCTTTTATTTATTTTCCAGAAACTGCTCTCACACAGAGTGAGCCAGGCCCCACTGATGGATGTGTCCCTTGTCCTCTGTGCTGCCGTGTCCCTGTGTTTTATGCTGATGAATGAAATGGAGTGAAGCCCTCGAAACTGTGTTTGGAGACCCCCCTCTCCCACTGTCCCTGGTCTCATTTCCCTCACGGAGGTCTCCCTTCCTGGGAAACCCGGGCCCCCATCTGGCCCAAGGGCAGTGGCCGCAGCTGCCCCCTGGATGTCGTGGCGGTGGGGGGAGGGGGGAGAGCCCTGGCACAACCGTGGTTTTTGTTACTGTTTCTTTGTTTCTGTGTGTGTTTATTTGCTGCCAGCCTCTTAACCCCTAAGCAAGCAGCACCCCTAGAGCCTCCCAGATTTCCCAGGGGAGGAGGTGTGTCTAGAGTGTCAGGGAGCTTTTGGGGGCCGCTCGCCCGGCCGGGTCCCCTGGGCCAGCCACCCGTGAGTGTTGTTTAGCCTGCTTTGCCTGCAGTGCTGTCAGAGAAGCTGTGGAGGGACAGCCCCTGAAGCCCCCCAGTCACATCTCAACAGGCAGCTTCTCCTGGGAGGAGGCTCCAGCTACAATGGAGCAGAGGTTACAGGACGTTGTCCCACAGAGGGCACGCGGCTCTGGGTGTCCCGGCTCTAGGAGCCTGATTGCAGGCCCTGGGTTGTCGGAAAAGACCCTTTCTTGGGCCAAGATCAGCCGCCTCCTCTCCAGGGGCCTGGCAGCCCCCTCCACTTCTAGGGGCCTCACCTGCCCCACCCTGCCTCGGACATTACCTCGTGGCCAGCCCTGGGCCCTGCTACTAAAAGAGCCCGCTCATGACTCCATCCCACACCTGCCCCACCGGCCGCACTGCCTCCCTCCAGCTTACTCATTTCCCAGAATTTTTTTTTCTTTTTTTTCTTTTTTTGAGTTGGAATTTTTTTGTCCTTATTTTGTCCTGTCATTTTTTTTTTATAGTAAAAATCAGAAATCCATTGCCAGCATGAGGGTTTACCCAGGGTTTCTCAACCCCAGCACCATTGACGTTTTGTGCCAGATAATTCTGTGCTGTTGGAGGATGCTGTCCTGTGCACTGCAGGATGTTTACCAGCATCCCGGGCCTCTACTTAATAGATGCCAAGAGTATCCCCCCCCCCAGTCATAACAGACAATGTCTCCAGAAATGTCCAGGGGTCCTCTGGGGGACAAAAATCACCCCTAGTTGGCAAAGTGCCACGGGTTGAGAACCACTGGTTTTCCCTATGGCTTGTTAAACCCAGCTAAACGTAATTGGACAGCTCTGGGCCTCTGCAGGCTGGTAGCTGGGACCTCTGTTTGGGTTTGTGCAGTGGCATTAGGCCTGGCCTCTCTGTTCCCTGATGCAGCACCTGGAGGGCGGATGGGTCCCGTCCAGTCCCTCAGGTAACAGTGGCTCTGTTGGAACCGAGGCTCCCAGCGTGGACAGCCACACCTAGGGCTCCAGCTCCTGGGGGTCAGATAGAGCTGCACCCCCAGGCCTGTGTGAGGGACAGAGTGCTGAAGTTCAGCTGCTTTCCTTCTATCGTCGCCATTGCCATTGTCGTTTGGACATTCTGAACTAAGAAAAACTCTAGTGATTGAGTCTTCCCAGGAGACCATGTGAAGAATCCCCCGGGAAGGCAGCCCCCTGTCCCCAGGAAGCCTGGAGGGTGTGTTTGAATCCTGGCAGCTGCCAAGGCCCCAGACTGGGAGCCCTCCACGTGCAGTCTCCAGAGGGAGACCGGCCAATGTTGGCAGCCATCCAGGAAGATGCTGGGCTCAGCACCCGAAGACGTGCCCCAGACTGGGTCGGAGTGAAGCTCTCCAGAGGCAATGTCACTCTCCCCACCGTGGCCCTCACTAAGAGGGCTGCTGGAGAAAAGGCAAGGCCTTGGGGATACTCTCTCCCTTCGGGAAAGCTAGCGCTCAGTTGTTGGCACGTCACTGCTCTGGGGACGTCTGCCCTGGACCTGCAATCACACGTCATTCCGGGTGACGACACACCTCAGACGTGGAACCCCCCACCCCCCACCACCAATTCTCTCCACACGGTCTTCCTTCGTCCGGGATCCATGCTCATTTCAGTGGCACCAGAGCCCTGTTGGACTGTGATCAAGGGCCTGCGTGGACCAGGGACACAGGTGTGACTGCGGCCTTAACCCCTGGCCCAGATCAGTCAAGTCATGATGGACACTATCCCCAAGCCCCCAGGGTCCTCCTTCCCCTCCCAGCCAAGCTGCCCAACATCAGTCTCCAGAGAGAGGATGTCTCCCAGAGGCCATGGGACCTGCCTGCACCTGTCATTGCTCCAGGGCCTAGCCAGAGACCTGCCATGTTCTGCCCCAGGGAACCCGGGAAGCCCTGTCAGGGGAGATTTGGTGGCTCCTGGTGGCCAGTGTCCAAAGCAGCACCTGCTCAGCCTCCAGCATTATTAATGACCACAGGGTAGGACCCTGGGTTGAGAGCCCTTGCTGCATTCTGTGCCGATACCAAGAAGCAGGAGAAAGCTGTGAAGAGCCATGCTGGGAACTCCTTCCAGACGTGGTTACTGATTCTGGCCACGGTTGGCCTGGCAGGGCCTGATCAGGTTCTGGGAGAGGCACTGGGCGGGGCAGGGCTCACCTGTGGCTGGTGCAGGACCCCCCCCCCCCAAGAGAGAGGGAGCATAGCAGGAGATAGAGTGCAGGTGAGGGATAGTGTGGGTGCATGGGTGAGAGCCACTTTCCCAGCATGCTTCACCTCCATTAGCACATGATGTGCACCTGTGTGCACACACCCGGACACAGGTCTATAGCGAGCAGGTGTCTGTGGGGTAGGCCCATGACTAGGTGCTCTGGGACTGGACTGCAGACAGCAGTGAGGTAGGGATACCTCACATCTCATGTTTATTTGGGAAGTTGAAAAGATGGATTCTGAGAAACTTAGCATCACTCAAAGACATCCAAGTTAAAAGTGTCCTAAGTCTTGGCCCACTTGGGGGCAGGAGGAGGAGGGTTTTGTTGTACTTCAGGTCAGATACCACACAGAGCCCCCAAACCTAGCTCCAGGCCTGGCCTAAGTCCCCTTGAGAGAAGCACATCAGTCGGAAGACATTGCTGGGCACTGGTGGGACGGGCTGGCCTACTGTGTCCCTGGTTTTCAGTTAAGGGAGCCCTCTAGGCTTCGAGGGGCCAGAGAGCTGATTTTAAAACCGCAGAGACAGCAGAGATCTGACTTCAGCATTTCTGCATGGTGCCACAAGATCCCGAGTATCTGATGCTCACGTCTACCCTTCTCAGAGGAAGGCGCGTACCCATTTCACAGACGCAGAAACTGTGCTAAAGAATCAAAGGAGTGCCAGGTGGGGTTACCTCTTCAGCCAAAGAGCCTCATTCTGCTCTATGTCCCTGGACCACTGTGTTGGGACAAAAAGCAGGAAGGGAAGATGGTCAGCCTCTCTTCTCATACGAGCTGAAAGATGAGGATATGTGACGACCCTCATCTTTCTTCCAGCTGGGAATAAGGGCCAGGTCCTACGTGGTTCTCCCTGGTCCTCAGCAACTGGTGGAAAACACTCTTGCCCTAATCTTCTGTGTGGCCCTGTCCTGAGCGAGCTCTGAAGCCCTCTCACACATGCCTGAGTCAAGCAAAGTTCCCAGCTGGGACTCAGGTTTGGGGGTTGGCAGGCCAAGGAAAGGGTCCGAATGTCCCCCGAGTCCACTGTTGTATGCCCAAGATCAAGGCTCCGTCCCAGTACTCTCAGACGCCACGGTGAGGCCTGAAGGACCCACAGACCCACTCTCTACGCCGCACAGGGACAGCTTCTTGGCCACAGAGAGGCACGTAGCAGCCTTTCCATCTTTCAGGCTCCTGGGCTCACTCAGCCTGCATTCCACTCAGAAGGCAGCATGGCCAAGCTTCCCAGCCCCAGAGATGGACAGGCAGACCTGGGTGTGAGTCCCGCTCGCTCACTGTGGAATTGGACAGTCGGTCCATGAGCCTCAGCCTCCACCTCCTCCTCCTGCTTGGCACAAAGGGACACCTGTACTGCATTGCTGCGGGGCTTGACCAAGAACAAATGTGTTCGGCTCGTGGCCAGGGCTGCACAGGTGGAAGCCTCCAGAACATCAAGTGGGCGGCCCCTTCTCTGTCCCCTCTTCCTATCTGCTTTCCTGAGGGCTGGACCCCGAAGCTTGGGCACCCACCATTCTTGCCAGCCTCAGTGTCCTGCAGGAATCCATGGAGAGGGCCTCCAAAAGGACCCTGGAGGCCAGGCTGAGCCTTAGGCCTCCAGAACCAAGAAGACACAGCCTTCCTGTAACACAGCCAACATATATTGAGTGCCTACTATATGCCATGTGCCGGGGGGTAGTAGAAAGCCATCGGCAGGCAGCGCTCACAGCTGAGGGAGCACTTGTGGCATCCGGAAGGGTGGTACCCGCAGAAGGGAAGCAGGACTCTGGCCTCTCCCAGCAGTCCCTACCCTGCCTCCTGCCCCTGGCCAGGGCACTGCACAAACGAAACAGTTGGCTCCAGAGGCACCAGTACATTTGAGCTCCCCAGAAGGAAAAGACAGGACACCAAGTTTAGTTTTCTCCTAACCATCAACCCCACCCTGCTTGCAAGGGGGGAGATGTATATGTATGTGTGAATATGCATATACATATGTATATGAAATCCACGCAGTCAGGGCCTCATAGGACCACATCTTGTTTGTTTTGAGCCATTGGAGAAGCTGCCCCTGTCCCATCCCCTGTTGGCAGGTGGCTGGAGCCAGGGCATCTGGCCCCCACTGTGCACGCGCCCCAGCCCACCTGGAGGCATCCCCCCACCCCCCACCTCCCCACCAACAGACTGCCAGTCCAGGAGAAGTGGTATCAAGTTGGGGCTGGTTGAAAACGATTTTTTTTCTTTGAACTCCCCCTCCTTTTTTTTTTTTTCTTTTGAAACTCATTACTGCCCTCCCAGGGGCTTCCCTATGGAGCCAGTCCTCTGACCGTCCCCCCGTCCTGCGGCAGTGGTGACCCAGGGCCAGGCAGGCGGCGGCCTGGCCTCATGTCCGTGTCTAACCTCTGGTATTGCATGTTCTGGGCAGGGAGGCGAGGGCGTCGCAGCAGTGTGGGATCGCTAGAGAGCAATGTGGAAGTAAGTAGGAAGCGCCTACGTCCAGCTGGCTGTCGTGTGTTGCCTCCCTGATCCTTGGTTTATATCTGTTGTCTTTTTTTTTTCGGTTTTTTTTTTCCGTTTTGCTCTTCCTTCCCCCTACTACACAGAGGCGCAGACACGCCCCGTCCCCCATGCCTGCCTCAGCCCCAGTGCATGCCAGCTTCCCCCCTCCTAGAATCGCCCGTGTCTCTCACCGCTTGTTTGGGCTGGACCCATGGGAGGTGGGGGTGGTTCTGGATTTCGTGTTTTAGTTCCCGCTTAACCCCGTCCCCTGTGCCCCCCCCCAAGCATGGTTAACATCCCTGCTTCCTGACACTCCCCCACCCCCACCCCGGGGACCCGGCCTGCCGACACTGCTCCTGGGCGGGAATCACCGCCCGCCAGGCATCTGTGCACCCTCCATCCTCACTGTCGGGGGCGGGAGGGTGGGTTTTGTCCATCTCTTGACCTCCATGCTCCGCCATCCCCATCGCTTCCTTCTTGGAGTTCCGATTGCTGTGTGTCTGCAGTCAGGACATCATGGAATTGCTTAGCTAGCTCGGGGGAGGAAAGCCATGAGAGAAAGAAAAAAGTCCGTGTGGATTTCATGAGATTACATTCATCTGCCAACCATTTCTATATTACTGTTCACATCGTAACCTCAGCTTGCAGACCTTTTTGTTTCCTTCTTTTTCCTTGTTTGATTTGCAGTAGGTAGCTGCAGTGAAATGCCTAGGCAGCCCCCCCACCCCTCCAACAAGGACAAGGTCCCCCAAGCCCCCGCCCTGTCCCTACCACCAGCTTCCCAGAAAGCTCGGGGCCCACACAGGCAGAGCAGATGGTGCAGTTTTAGCAGGAACGGGGTTCTTCTTCATGCACATCAGCCCAGCCTACTCCACGCAGCACATGGCGCTCACAGGCACCCCCGGGCCAGTCTTTCTGATCCGAAAGCTCAGGCCGCCTTCCGTATCAGGACGAGAGCAGAAGTCACACTTATGTTTCTGCTGCTGCTGCTTTGACCAGACAGGAGCTTCCCTCATCCCCTACCCCATCCCCACTCCTCTCAGTGGAAGGCCACCCTGGGTCCCTGTGGCCCCCAGTCGCATGAGAAGAGGTGGCACTGACCCAGCCTCACCCAGCCCCGCCCTCTGCAGCCAGAGAGTTAACTAAGGCTTAGCACTCAGTGGGTGAACATTTTACATCAAAAAAAAAAAAATCCTTCTGACATAAGTGCTGTAAGGTCTTTTAATTTTGATTTCTATGAATTTCCTTTTTAGGGGTCCATCATTAGCAGTCCTCACATGCGCCAGAGAGCTACATCAACATGAGAGTGTCCATCTCACCCACACCAGACTATGCTTAACTCACCCTCCCTTCTGGGCTCCTTATTTGGGAGTAAGAGAGGGAAGCCCCCTCCCCAGGCCCACCTGCCCTCAGCCCCTCCCCAGACACCCCCCACCCACCGGGCCTGCCCCACGCGCAGCACTCTGGGGCCAGCCACCACCAGGGGCCTGCTGAGGGCCTGCCCCAGGCCCAGGAGCACGGGCACCATGCCCAGTACTGCCACGTGCAGCAGAACCCGCCCCCCTACCACCACCACCACCACTACCACCCCCCCAGCACATCCAGCATGCACACCAGTACCACCACGGCCCCCACGGGGGGCACCCACCCTATGGGGCCCACGTGCACAGCCACCCACCGCTGCCCTCGGCCCACGCCAGCCACCAGGGCCACATGGGCCATGGCCACACAGTGCACCACCATGGGCAGCCCCTCGCCCCACTGCCCAGCGGCATCAGCACAATTGTGTAGACAGCCTGGGCGGGGTCCCAGACTGCCTTGGAACACCTGCATACCACACAGAGCCATGCCCCGGGGCGGCCGGCCTCAGACCAGACCCAGGGCACCTCTGTTTCCACCTCTCCCCTCTGCTCCCCGCGGCCTGGATGGAGCCCTCTGAGCCCACGGGGCTTGTGTTGCAGGGAACAAAGTTCACGATCTCACTTAGCGTTGGTGTCCTGGGTTCCATCCACTTGGACCCAAGGGGTGGGCCTCGGCCACCATCAGCCTTGAAAACGGCGCCACCGGCCACGTAGATGTTGAGCTGTCCCCCACCCCAAAGCAGCCCTCACCTCTGCTCCCCAACTGTACACGCATATGAAAACCCAGCCTAGGAAAAGAAGAAACGAGACACAAAAACCAGAGACAGAACAAGACAAAACAAAAACAAAAACAAACCAAACTTGCTGCATTTATTGCTCTTTTATTGACAATGGGCAGAAAATTAAGTAGACCTGATATGGTTGATGAAAATATGTAAGTAAACTTTATATAATATAAATATTATTAATAAATATAATAATAAAAATAATAAAAATAATAAATATAAATATTATATATATATATATAGGTAGTATTTGTGTGTGAAAGGAAATGTCTCAGTCCACAAAATTAGCAATATAGACTTTCCAAGGAGCTCCACTTACCCGCTAGGAAGACAGTATCTTACATGAATGTGAGAGAGTAAACCAAAAACGTAAACGCTAGGAACAAATTCAGATACTTCCATATTTTCATAAAAAAAGAGGAGAAGTCCCTCCAGGGACTGGCTAAATTCTTTACGCAATCATTACTAACTGTGCCAAGTAACATAGCATCTAACTGTTTAGAAAGTCCAATATTGCTTTGTATAAATCCTTATTTTATTAACAGAAAACTATCATAAGTAATCAGTATTATAAACTACTCTGTTATTTCAGGTAAGCAAATAGATACAAATGCAGGAAACTCTACAGTAGCAACTCAGGACAAGTGGTTAGGAACTGGTTGAGGATATTGGTTCCACAGATTCTTAGACACTTTAATGGCTGTGATAACTGTGAATTTCCATGATCCGTATTTCTTTTATATGCATATGATTTAATGCACACTCATTCAGAGTCCTCTCAGGGGGGCACCCATCCATGGCAGAAGTGTTCATCTCCAACATGAGGGCGGCCATCTCCAACATGAGGGCGGCCAGCTCCCATAATCGCCTCCCCAACACCATAACTAACTCATCCTGTGTCCAACTGCCACAGGCACCACCCCCACCCCCACCCCACCCCAGTGAGTTTCCGCTGGGAACCGCTCCAAACCCGAAGGCTGATTCTAGCATGTAGCAACCCAGGGCGGTGTGTGTGTTTCCCATTTTGTTTTCTGAGCGGTAGCCGCGATCATCGTGATTCCATGTGGCCATGTGCTAGCACAACCCCTGTGTCCTCACCGTGGCCCCTCTGACCCCCACCTCCTGGCCAACGAGTGCCGGCCCTCGCCAGCAAAGCCCCCTCTGCCTTCCCATGGTACAGTTAGCTGCCAGGGCATCACATGACTCTCAGCTGTGCTCTTGTCGCTCCCGTGTTGTGGTGACACCATCGGCTCCCCTGGGGCCGGGTGCCGCACGCGTCCAGTTCTGTGACTGAGTCACCCATGGGCCGTACTTTGTAGTTTCAGCCTTTCGAGCTAGTGCAGCTGCCAGTGCTATACTCCTAAGCCGTGGGACTGGAGGACTGCCCCGCGGCCCCTGCCCCGGCGGAGAGCTCTTTCAGAAAGGGCGAAGGTAGTGCTGCACTCCGCGGGCCACAGGCTCCGCATGCCATGGACGGCGTGGTGTGCCGTGGCCAGATGGCAGGATGACAGAGGGGAGCCCACCTGGCGGGCCGGCCAGGGGCCCCTGCCCGTTTCCCTCCCCACCCGCCCCTTTGTCATATCATCAAGGCCACCATAGCAGCAAATCTGCAAACCAAGCACTTTGTTAATCTCCACAGAGAGCAAATACAGCAATCTAGAGTTTAGCCTTTTTTTTTTTTTTTTTTTGGAAGAAGTGTGACTTTAACCTGCCCACCTTTATCTTCCCATCATGTCGTGTTTCTCTCCCGGGCACCTGCTCGGAAGGAGGGATGTGTACAAAGCACGGGTGCGTCTCATCTGGTCCAGGCCAGGCTGGTGGGAGGCTCCCTGCTTCCACCGGTTCCTAGATTCTTGGTTTTCCTGCAGAATCAGGCTCCCCGAGGCGTTCTCTGTCTTGCGGTTTAAAGGTTGTTGTTCTGACCAGGAGAAGTCGAATTGTACTGCATGCCATCTGGCGTCAGTCGTGTGAGGCCACACTCTATGTATTGTGTATTTGCAAACTATATCAGTGTTACTGTTGACAAATAGTTGAAGTAAAGTGATAACATATTAAATATGTCGGCCTTTCTTCACCCTCTGTACCAATAGTAGAGTCTACCTGTAAACTCGAGGTTATTCCAGAAAAGACGCAGGCTGTTTGGCACAAGGTTGCCCTTTCTGAAGGGGTGACCACCGATGAAAAAGGGTGGACAGCAAAGCCGATGGGGTCGGGTTCGGGGGCGTTGTCTCCATCGCCGTCCTTCGTGCACCACGGGCCACTCAGAACCCTTACTTCCAAAACTGCCGTCCATGTGTCCTGAAGCGTGGTCTGGTGGCCACACGGCCGGATCTAGTGAAAGGGGGCTTCTGGAACCAATTCCCTTTCTCCCCATGTGTCCAACTTTGTATAGTGTGTTGGGCTCAGGTCAGCGAGGCTTCATCATTCTTTGTTTGATTTACATGCTTACCTTGGGAAGCGTCTCCAGGGAGTGTTTCCAAGGAGGCTGGAGCCACGCTGCCCGGAATCTCGTTTGGGAAGCAAAAACTGCCAACAGATTGCTTTCCCGCGCCCCACCCCCACCCCCTGGGTGGTGCTCTCGTGGGACTGTTCTTTCTAGACCCCAGCCTGCCACAGGGTCAGCGCTGTGGGGGCCTGCCGTCCACCCACCCCCCACCCCGGGGATAGGCAGCAGGACGCCGAGCAGGACGTTTGTGTCCTCCTTCCCCACCGTCAGGACACACTTGGGACCTTTCTCTCAAGTCGTGCAAATTGTTCCAGTGAAACGGTCATTTCTGACACGAGCAGGAGTAGAGGAAGCGGCAGGTAGCACCACAAAAATCTGTTCTGGGACAACAATTAAATCATGTGTTTGTATTTTTTTTTAAGTTTACGAATGAATTGTACAACAATGTAAAAATAAAGTTCATCCTAATATGATGTGCACATCTTGCTTAAAAATGTCTTCAGTCACCCAGCATAGAGCGATGTTTCCATTACGCGCTGCATGCAGAAGAAGCCTCTTGTTTGTCTTTAAAAGGAGCTGAAAAGACAGCAGATATGTAAACACGATCCTAGGTGTTGACGCAGCACTCCCTGCAAAGCTGGGTCTCTACGGGTAAGCATGCATCTTACGGTTTCGTTGTAAAATACCATCACTTTTCCTGCCTGAAAACTGAGGAATTTTGTAAAGTATCTCCAATAACAACAATAATCCAGGAAACATATTTCGAGAGAGATCAGTGCCAAGTGGGGGGTGGTGGAAAGGGAGAGGTGGGAGGAGGGGCGTGTGCCTCTTTCTTACCCACAAAGGGGCACACGTTAGCCTAACCGCGGTCGCATCGAGGTCCCACACAGGACCCGTCTCCTCTTGGGAACTGTCGTCCCATGTGGTACTCATGTCAGTGAGAAATCCAGAAATGTTTCTGTGGTCATCTGGAATGTACACACAGCATTTTGTTTTGATGAGAGTAGAAGTTACACCTTGTGCAGCAGTTAGCACATATGCCATTCTATTTTGTAGAACTGTTTTCTGCATTCGAGTTATGTTTGTATTTAACACTATAATAGTATGTTGAGAGTCATTTAAGGCCTTAACTGTGTAACAAGTGATGTATGTACAGCCATCCTGTAGACTCTGTTTGGTTCAGTAAGCAATCAGCTAATTAATCAGAGGTACTCTTCTGGAACCGAGAAAAATGAGGGTGACTGGTTAGAGCAAATTACAAACTTAGTGTTTCCCAGTGCTGCCAGTGAGATGTTAGATGTCGGGCGGGAAGCATCCTCAGAGGAGAGTGGGAAGAGGCAGCAGGAATGAGGTTGGTCTTTCTGGTTTGTACCTCAAATGTCTGTGGTGGTCCTTTTGAATGGCCCATTGTAAGAAGGACTTGTTAGTAGAACTTGGGGAAAGAGAATGAAAAAGAAAGTTGCCATCATCATAAGAGGTGTGAACAAGTGTTCCACAGGTTCACAGGAAGAAGAAGGCACATTCGTGTGCTCATGGATTTCCTGCGAAAGGGGGTACAGGTTTCATTTAGATACGGGTGCCCGTTAAAAATGCCCCTGTAACTTGACTGCAGCCCTTTTATTTTGGAGTCAAATCCCCTGTTGTATTCGACTTTCCATCCTTTGAATAAACCAGGTCTTTTGGGTTTCTATGGGGTAGGTTTCTAGTAACTGTCAGATCAGGTTTAGGAGGGATATGTTTGCATGCTTAGAGATTTATGAATTAACCCAGCCTCAAGTGAAGGATGAATAAACCACTAGCCTCTTTGTCTATTGATAGGTGAATCCATCCCACATTCCAGTCGTTTAAATCATATACCCATGGGGTTATTATTCCCGGAGAATAACAAGCAAGAAGATTGTCCATACCTGTGCTACTGTGACAAAGTTTACCTCGAGTTGTCTAGCTTAGGCAAACAACAAACTTTTAAAGACAATCATAACTAGGATTTACCATCCCTAACGATGCGTTCTTGAAACATAGTTTGTCTCTGTAAAAACCCTCATTTCCAGAGATGGCCAAATCGAGACTAATTGACTCGTAGGACAAGTCCAGCTTTAACAACCTTGGCCCAATTGTTTCCATAAATTCAGCAAGAGTAGCGATGGATCATAAGGATCTTTTCAAGTCTGCTCTGCCGGAACCTTTTATCAGGAATCTCCAGACTGAACTTTTTGTAGCCTCTCCGGGCCAGAAGCCAAGCCAGTTACTTCTGTCAGACAGGCCTGCAATATCTGTGGAATTGGACGAACTTCTCTTCACGAGGTCCCCGAGATATCCTGAGGTTCCTGCACCTGCCAGGAAGTGACATTCTTGACTCACCTGGGGAGGCTACTGGGAACTCTGGAAGCAAGGTATCGGGTCAACATTTCCAAGGGGCTGTATGGCTCCATGTTTCCCAAAGTCAACCTTGGTCCCTTGGAGCTACACGCTCACACCTCTGAGTCTGTGCATGGCTCTCAAATAGGACGTCCCAGTCAAAGCCTTGGTAAAAATAACCAGTATTTCCAATGGTGTCCCATTCCAAGGACTTAACGCAAATGAGTACGATTGTCACGAGGGAAAGGATACTCACTGGGAGGGTGTGAATGCCAGAGGGTTTAGGCAGAGAGAAAAGATAAATGCTTCCACTCACAAAGGAATGCTTGATGACATTTCCGTAGATCATAGCTATCTTAAGAGGAAGTTTCCTTCACCAGAAAGAGCAAACATCGGAAAACCAGCAGTGTCTCTGACAAGAGTCCCAAAACTCTGATCTTCCTCAGTTCGTTCAGTCCCACGTTCCCAACTCTTGTTCAGTTTGATTGCGGCTTTTTAATTCTGAATTCTGGACATTCTTACCCGTTTTCAAACGCTTTCAAACCCGTGTTTGTCCACAGAGCCCTTTTTCCGAATCGAGAGGTCCTTAAGGATGCAGCTGACGAGGAAACTCAGTTATTTCTGCAACACATAACACTTCAATAATCAGACTATCAAGTGAGGACCTTATGCCAAAACACTGAAAACTTTAGGAATCGCGTGTAGAGTGGGGGTAGTTGCAACATTTACCCGTGCAGTACAGCCCAAGGTTTACCATCATTTGATAGAGCTTTTCTGAGTAACTTAACATACCAAATGAAAAGGCCTACCTGGTCAGAAAGACTTCATTTACAATTGAAATCTTGGGAAAGTCTGCTACAACCTTAGAAGGTTATGAGGCCTGTCCCAAATAGGATTGCAGGTCATTACAAACCTTACAACTTTATTTATTCAACCAAGGTTGAAGGTGGCAATGAGAGATCCTACAGGCAAACGTGTAGCATCATAGAGCTGTTAGCAAAGCCTAGCTCCTTTACCAAGGACACGTTTTCACTTGAAGTCATCAAAGACCTGATCTTTAGAAAGCTTTAGAATGCTTTAGAAAGCTTTGGTTCTCCTGGCAGACAACTGAGAAAAAGAACCTTGTTTCCAAAGCAGACAAACCTTATATTTAGGAATCAATGCTTGAGCACTCGGTCCTATTTGGAAAAAAAAAACAAAAAAAACCCCTAGATATCCAATGAACTTCATCTCCTTTGCATGCAGACTGGAAAGAAAACTTCGAAGTTTCAGGTTACTGAAGCGCCTGGGTGGCTCAGTGGGTTGAGCGTCGGACTTCGGCTCAGGGCATGACCTCCCGGTCCGTGAGTTCGAGCCTCATGTCAGGCTCTGTGCTGACAGCTTGGAGCCCAGAGCCTGCTTCGGACTCTGTGTCTTCCTCTCTCTCTAGCCCTCCCCCGTTTGCTCTCTTTCAAAAATGCATAAATGTTAAAAAAAAAAAAAAAACAGCAACAACGAAACCTTAAAGTTTCATGTTACCAAAGACTTTGAAAGCTATCTTAACCTGTGACAACTTTGAACCAGGCACAACTAACCATTATTTTAAGTCATCTTTGTGCTAACAAATTGCAACCGACATAAAATGAGCTTCTCTGACCTTTGGCAAACCTTGGTAGAAAAAACGTTTTCTATTTAATGCAGATAAGTCTAAAGACAGGTCTGCCAAACTTAGGTGAGTTTCAACACTGAATTTTTTCACCTGCGTCCACTTAAAAAAAGAAAATCCGTTTGTTCTCCCGGGATGCCAGTGGGGGGGGGGATCTGGGGCGGGTGGTCCCAGGGGTGCTCTGGGCTCCTTGACCTGGAGGGTAGGAGAAGGAGCCGGCGGTGCCGAGGCACTGAGGATGGGATAGGAACCAGGTACTCAGGCCACACCCAAGGTGGTGCAGAAACAGGAGGAGGGGGAGGGGAAGGCAGAAGAGGTGAGGTGCCAGCAGAAGGCAGGCAAGGACAATTTCCTGGTTCCAACCTCATCAGCTCTGTCAGAGGCACAGATGCCATGTTTTCTGTTCCCCCAAAGTGGAAATGGGCGATCTGGGTCAGGCCAGAGAAGAGGGGAAAACAAATGGAGTTTTAGCAGCTGCTCGGGAATATTCCTTCAAGTCCCCGTCCAAGGAAGACTAAGCACACGTGGCTTTAATCATAGCTGTGAAGCCGGGAAATAAATGAGGGAGAAGCCCTCACATCTAGTAGGAGGAGGAACAGAGAGAAAGAGTCTGCGTCCCCTTTGTCAGGGATGGCCTGAGTTTCCTCCCTTAACCTGGGTTCTCTTAGGAGGAAGGAGGCCTGTTGAGACAACTATCTTCCGATATATCAGGAGGGAGTTTCCTGACCTGGTTCCTGAGCACGTTCCCCAAGGGGCCCCAGGGTCCGGGTAGCCATGAAGGCCTGGAGGTGGGTACCTCTGTCCGTTTACTAAGGCCACACAGTGTTACAGGATCAGTCCTTTCTGCATTTTGCAAGCCCAGTTGTTGCCAGTGGGTTACAAAGGCATCCCAAGGGAGAATCTTTGGAGACTGAAGAGAAGCCCCCATGCTCCTCCCAGAGAGAAAAGTCGAAAGAAAAGAGAGAGAGGCTCCGTTGCCGCTGACCATGCCCCCGACTCCTGGGTGGCACCCCATGCACACGGTATGTCAGAGCTTCCTGGTGTCAATGTGCCCCAGGCGTCCCTTGAATAAAATCTCCATGACCGCCAACTGGCCGAGTAAGGGCTCCTGAAGGAGGGATGCTAGTGTCCCCCCACTTCCCCGTTGCATTCTAGACTGCAGATGGGTGCCCGGCGAATGGACCGAAATACCTTACCCCGAAGGCCGTGCTTGAAAAGGGCCCTGATGGTCATGTCCTGATTCCCTGGTCTTTGAAGAGCATGCCACAGAGGCCAGGCTCCAGGTTCTTGAAGAACCTGCCGTTTGTAACCCACGGAAAACACTAGAAAAGTTTCACAAGGGGGAATCAATTGCACAGTTTTGTAATTTCAGTAGTAGTTAGTAGAGGACATTGACAGAAAGCAGCACAGGTGTAAATCCATCATGGTCCAAGTGACAGTCCCACCCATAGAGTCTTCACAAGCAACTCCCCTAGGGAACGGTCCCCAGTTGGGTTTTAATTCACTCAGGTACTGGTTCCTGCTGTCTCCCAGTGGAGCTGTTGCGGCCACAGGTGGCTAGTCCAGAGTGGTGGAGGGGATCGCATTAGACCCCTGATGAGGAAACCTCACTTGGGAGTCTTAGGCTTCGTGGCTTAGGTGGCTGTCCCGTGCCCTACGCAGACAACGTTGTCTAAGGACAGGAGTGAAGACAGGACATCAAGTTTCTGGATCTCATTACCATCCCGGCCAGGGTACCAACTTGCAGGCAAAGGGCAGGCGCTCTCCTCCCCACAGAGTGGCCGGGGCTAGAGGGTGGCAGCTTGCTCAATCGACAGGAGAGTGTTCCAGTAAGACCACACTCCCCGAAAAGCCCCTGAAATGAGAGTAAAGGAGGAAAAGAGAAAAGTAGAAGCTTGCAGGATGATTGCCAGCTTCTATCGTGGGGGACTTGAGACAAAGGAAGCAGACTTCCTCGAAGGAAGGATCCTCAAGGATCCTCGAGGTTGGGATCATGTGAAGCTAAGGTTCTCTTTTGTCCCCCACCACAATGTCATCCTCAGGGCAGCTGAACTCCCACAGGGAGGCCACTCTGCCTGTTTCAAGGACTTGTCAAAGGGCTGTAGGCAGTAAGGGGATTTATTTTCCACTGGCCTTACTTTCCACACATCACCATGGCAAGCCCTTAAACCCCTTTCCTTTCTTCTTGGGTAGCCAGGACTGTCTGGGGTTATCAAACATATTCCAACCAGGGGGGTGGGAGGGGTGGAGTACCGGCCTGTATTTTGCCCTCAGCCTACCTTATGCTCCCTCATCACAGGGCACACCATCATGGTAAGGCCCTCCCGTTTTGCCAACTCCCACAGCCACAGTCCTTCCCCAAACCAGGAGGTACAACAGGTCAGTGGCAGGACAAAAGACTGCCAGCGAGCCCGCTATACCTGCCGAACTCTTCAAAGAGAAACCGAGGCCCGAAGAGCACCAGGAGACAGAGCACAAGGAAAAAATGCCAGACAGTCTCCCAGCCAGCCTAGAGTCCAGGATCCCCAAAGGGAGCCCAGCCCCCTAGCGGAGCCCTGGAGCCTTCTCCTCCAGCTCCAGTTTAGCCCCGCCCCGCCCCCCCCCCCCCACTGGAGCTTGGGCACATCATCCGGCAGCAACACCCCCAGCACTAGGCTGAGCCCCAGAGGGAACCGACAGGACCCAGCCTCTGTCATGGGGAACAAGGTCCACCGCCAGTAGTGAATACTGGGAGCCATGGACAATGACCCCAGGATCCCAATTTGGCAACACGAGCCAAAAGGGACCGGTACAAAGGTTATTCAGATTCTTAGTAACAGCGTTTTGCTATGTGACACCTAATAAAGGGAATAAAATCATACCCCTTTGACCTTAATAAATATCAAATAACACCATTTGAAACCTACCCTGAGGGAAGATAGGAAGCTGCACCGAAGGAAGCAGCTGAGCCACAGTCCATATCTTTATTTTGTTCTTTCACTTTACCTGGGTTTTATTGTATTTGATTATTCTTTTTATCTGTTTATATTGGTTTAATCCATGCCCATTGTAGTTTACAAAGTGACAAGACAAGTACCTTTGTATACAATATACAGACACAGCGTTGCACAGTGGGGCCCAGGGGTGGGGCAGAGGAGACCACTTTCCCTGGGAACAAAAGTTCTAATGCCAGGAATGGATCTGGGTAGAAGGCTGGGCAGCCAGCCATGCCAGCCCCTGCTTAGGTCAATTCCCATTTCCTGGGTCTCCCCTCTCCCCCCAACTCCTAAAAAAGAGCCCCAGAGATAACACCAAGGATGGGATCCTGTCCCATTGGGCGAGTGCCCACGTCAAGAAATATACACCCCTGAACACATAGCACGTGGGAAGGGATACCGTTTCAAAAAACTTAAATGAATATTTACTTAGAGAGGGACAGTGCGAGTGGGGGAGGGACAGAGGGAGAATCCCAAGTCTACTCTGTGCTATCAGCTCGGAACCCGACGCGGGGCTCCAGCTCACAAAACTGTGAGATGGCGACCTGAGCAAGACCAAGAGTGGGACGCTTGAGCCACTGAGGCCCGCCCAGGAGCCCCGTCCCTGCATTTTAAGTGCAGGGAATGATGCTGAGCTCCAGGAAGCCCGGGGACATGGCACAGGAGATTGGCCAGGGCGATGGGTGGGACCAGATCCAGAACAGCTTCACAGGCTGGAGGAGTGTCGGTGGGATAGTGACCTGCTGGATTTGGAGTTGTAGGAAGCACAAGGTGGAGGGCCACACCATCATGGTGAGGCCCTTCCTTTTTGCTGACTCCATGAGCCACAGCCCTTCCCCAATCCAAGTTCCAGCCATCTGGGGCGGGGGGGGGGGGTTCTTCTGGGATGCGCCAGGACAAATACCGAGCGGGGAATACAACTATGTTCTAGTATTTGCGACCCTTAAATGAGAAAACCTTTGGAGGAAATTGATGAGCGTCCACCCAAGCAAGAGAGCAGAGTTCAAAGCCGTTATGAAGGGCCGATGGGAAAATATAGGGCAGGAGGAAGGACTCAGTCCTTATGTGGAGCCAGGCCATGACACCGAGGACCCCCCAGCTGCCTCAGGTAATGACAGAGAAGAAGGCAAAATGTCCAGGCAGTCTCCCACCAGCCTAGAGCCCAGCCCTCTCCTGGAGCCTCATTCCAGCCTTCTGCAGCTCCAGCATATTCTCAAAGCGGAGCCTTTTGACTTCTGTAGGAACCAGCATCATGAGAACCATTAGCCCGGCCAGGTGTGACCCATTCACCACAGACTCAGACACGCACGGCGAACGCTGGGAGCCAGGGAGCACGTCCCTAGAGCCAGAAAACCGCTGTGTAGAAACTGCATACAGATTGAAAAAAAAGATTTTTCAAAACAGTAAAGTAAAATAAAACCCAAATGAGAGAACCACGGCTCCATGCCTCCATTTTATTTTGTTTTGTTTTGTTTCATTTTTGAAGTTTAAAGCAACTTCAATAAATACTTGTTTTGAAAGAGAGGGACAGTGCGAGTGCTGGAGGGGCAGAGAGAGAACCCAAGCAGCCTCTGTGGTATCAGCTCAGAGCCCGATGTGGGGCTCCAACCCACAAAACTGTGAGATCACGACCTGAGCAAAACCATGTGTGGGATGCCGAGGGACTGAGGCCCACCCAGGTTCCCCATCCCTGCATTTTAAGTGCAGCGAAAGATGCTGAGCTCCAGGAAGCCCCGGGACAGGTGCAGGACACTGGCCAGGAATCGGACCCAAACCCACGCGGGTGTGTGTGATGCAACGTGCGTGCACCATGTGGACACAGTGGCCCGGGCAAGCAGATACTGTCCTGTGGACAACAGGAATGTGCACACCCCTCAGAGTTCTCTGCAGTGGATTCCCATCAAGAGGGTATCTCGTGTCCGCGGCCTACAAGAGGAGAGGCCACCCTAGGTGCGGGTCTGTCCTTCTGTCCCCAGCTGGGTGAAGCTTTAGAGACTGGGCTGCTTTTCCTGAGGCATCTCTCTCCTCCCCTGCTCTTGTGTTTTTTGTATGGGGAGGAGGGAGGCCGTTATTCCAAATCTTGTAATGAAGTCGGTGCCACAGAAAGGTGTATCACAGATACTCTGTTTGCATCCTCGCCGCACAGAATTGGGGCCGCGCATGTCACGGTCGGAGGAGTGTGGAGTGATGCAGTCCTAGGGAATTCACCAGAACAACTAAATGGAAAAATCACCTAAGGGACTTGTCGTGGGAGTATTGCAGGGCAGAAATGCCCACTGTGGAGGCGCCTGGGTGGCTCAGTCGGTGAGTGGCCGACTTCGGCTCAGGTCACGATCTTGCAGTTCCTGGGTCCGAGTTCCTCATCGGGCCCTGCGCTGATGGCTTGGAGCCCGGAGCCTGCTTCAGATCCTGTGTCTCCCTCTCTCTCTGCCCCTCCCCAGCTCTCACTCTGTCTCTGTCTCTCTCGAAAATAAAGAAATGTTATAACAAAAATTTTTTTTTTTTTACAGAAATGTAGAGATTGTGGGGCGCCTGGGTGGCTCAGTTGTTTAAGTGTCCCAATTTAGCTCAGGTTGTGACCTTGCAGTTTGTGGGTTCGAGCCCCGCGTCGGGCTCTGTGCTGACAGTTTGGACCCTGGAGCCTGCTTCGGATTCTGTCTCACCCCCTCTCTCTGTCCCTCCCATGCTCATGCTCTATCTCTCTCTGTCTGTCAAAAATAAATAAACATTAAAAAAGTTAAAAAAAAAAAGAAAGCAATGTAGAGATTGTATCCTACCTTCCTACACTAACATTGCCCCACATTTTCAGAAGGGCCAAGGGGAACATTTAGGTCCTGTGGCCTATGTTGCTTATGACCAAGAGTTCACAACAGGGTAACAAAGTCCCGAGAACCGGCCTGGGTGGGAGTGGAAATGGCGTGGGGGTGGGACCCCAAAGTAGCTTAGGGGTCTCAAACATTGCAGCTGAGTCTCCACTGTAATGCAGGAGTCTAGCTTTTCCATGTCCCACATGGGGAGCGATTCCCCCCCCCCACCACAGGAACCTGGAGGGTTTTAACACCAAAGGAAGCTGTGCACATACAGGACAGAGGTGGGGGAGGCAGGCAGGGGTGGGCATTTGGAGCAGCACCCCTTATTTCCAGGACCACACCCACTAGTGCATTTTGCTCTGCATCCCCAAACTTGAATGTCCCCTAGCTCAGGGCCTGGGAAGCAGTCTGCTGGGAGCGTGGGATGCTCCACCAATGAGACTTTCTCCTGTGAGCTCAGGGCCCCTGGCTGCCTCTGGTCTCCTTAGTCCAAGTGGGTTCTTGGGGACAGTCTTCATGTTCTAAAGAGTGGGGACCAACGTGACGACTTCTGCGACTCAAGACACCTTTGGCTGCAGGTACTCAGTGGGCTCTGGGTGGGGAGCTTCAGAGACAGTCATCGCGTCCCTCAGCGATTTGACACCCCTGGTGGGTTCTCACCTGCTTCCTGAATTATGAAATTACTTCATAGAGCTTGTGCGATGAACAGTCTCTCGTAAAACATGAACTCAGGGTAGAGAGTGGTCAGTGCTGAGAGAGGACATTAAAGGGGATGTGGCAGACGTGTCCATGTGGCTCCCAGTGGCATTATCCACTACTCGGAGTAACCAGACACTGGACTTTGAACTGCGCATGTGGCTGCCCAAGACCCTAGGGTTCCCGGCATCCTCTGTAGCAGGGCCGGTTGAGTGACCAGACTCTCCGCCCTGGATGGGACAGGAAGCGATTTGTCCTTCTGGGGTGTCTCCTAGCAGAGAATCAGGCCCTTTCTGCTTCTCTCCCTGTCCTGCTGCTGGGAACGCAAACTCCCACCCTGGCCCCAGGGTGGCTCCTCTGGGATGACAGGGCTTTGGGGAGAGGAGCTTCCTGGGGCAGCCCTGCCAGGCCAGCCCTGGACCGTCTGCCTGTAGACCGAGCCAGAGAGAGATGCAAACTCATGCGGGGCACCTCCATGACAGCAGCTGAACCTTGTCGTAACCAGGACAGCAGTCTTGGGGCAGACTTTTCCGTGTACTTCCTTTGGGCCAGGCTGCTCCCAGAACCACAGCCCCCCGAAATTCTCAGCCCTTCCTTCCGTGGGGTGAACAGCCAAGCTCGGCTCTAGCCCTCCCCTCTTCAGGGGCTTCCCTGGAAATACAAGAGGCTCCACGCTCCCAACGTAAGGAGTCCACCTCGTATCTTCAGGGACTTCATCCTCTTCCCTCCCACACCGTGCATTCCCACCCTCCGCCAGAGAGGTAGCTGGCTTTGAAATAGGCTGTGCTGACTCTCGCCCAGCTAATAGCTGCGGATTCTAATTAAATAACTCCGGGAACAGGCCGTCTCGTGAACGGTGTAACTTGATTATTGCTTGAAAGATGAGTTTGGAGCTGACAAGTTCCCTGCGAAGCTGACAAGTCTAAAAGCTGAATTTGACAAACCGACCAAACAGCAAGCACGGTAGGAAGGTGGAGCCCGAGACTTGGGGATGACTGGACCTGAGCTCTCAGTCTGGGGAGACAGATACCGAGAACTTCGCAGGTGCCTGGTCTGCTCAGGGTCATTTCCTATACGCCCTCCGCTCTTATGGAACCTTCATCTTATGGGGGGGAAGGACTTCTAATAACATTAACTTTGCTGAAGATGTCATGACAACGTATACAGTCCATTTGTTTGTTACTCTTAATTGTCTGCAAAGGGTCTGGTAGTGCCGCATTAAAATAAAGTGTATCTAGAGAAAATCTGAGGTTCAGTAAGGCCTACAGATCAGGAGACGATGCCTTTGAGAAGAGTTTGTTACTCACGGTTCCCAGGAGGAAGGGGCACGCCACACCGTGCAGGGCCACGTGACGAAACCCCAGGAGGAGGGACAATTGTGACAGGCGCCTTACTTGTGGTTTCTGCAGGAGGGAACAAGCAAGGCAGGTGACAGGCTTAGGATTGGCTAATGTGGATAATTTCAGGACCCTGGGGCCTGGGTGGGGGCTGTCCGAATGATCTGGCACCTGGCCTGGGGGTGATTACGCCAGGTAGACAGTGGCCCAGAGTCGGAGAGTCTGACAGCCTGGAAGGAGGTGGGGGGCTGTGGGCTCTGCGTTGGTCGTTTCTATTTGGCGAGTGGGCCCCTAGAAGGAGGATTCTTCCTGGGGGCGGGAGGGGGTGGTGACAAGCCAGAGAGGTCAAGTCAAAGTGACTCAGCACGCGACCTGTCAGGCAGACAGACGCACACACACCGGCCTCATCTTACGTGTCACCTTCTCGGAGGAACCATCCCCGCCTACCCAACCCCCAGTCACAGCATCCCCCACCCCTAGTCTCTCTTGCCATTACCAACTTCATCCCTTTGGGGCATTCAGGGCTCCACCCCTGCTCGAGCACCCAGGCACGGCTCCCCCATCCGGAGGAAGAGTCCTCATGCACAAGGGCACCAGGTCCTGTGCAATCTCTTCTCCCATGATTGTTCCCCCACGCCCCAGCCGTGGCTGGCCCCCAACCTCCTCCAGCCCCACCCTGGCACTTCTGAGCCTCCTGACTCCTGCCTTTCCTCTGCCGTGCATGCCCCTTCTAACACAGTGTGCTCACTGTCTACCCTCCACAGTGTCTTTGCCTCAGGAGCAGGGCACAGAGGTATCTGGGGGTTCTTGTTTGTTTGTTTGTTTGTTTCTTTTGTCTCATTCATTGCTGTGTCTATGCCTAGGTCGGTGCCAGGCACACGTAGGGGGTCAATAAAGGGTGAATAAACAGCCCTCAGCACTACCCAGGACATTCTGGTTTGTGGTCTACAACACTCACTCACCCGGGGCACATTCACTGAGGCCCTCACATGCCAGGCTGGTTTCAGACACCAGGGCACAGCGGTGGCTCAAGCCAGCAGGGGTCTCCATTCTCATGTAGCCAACGGTCTAGTGGGAGAGACGAAAAAAAAAAGAAGTGATGTGTACACGAAGTCAGGTGGTGGCGTATAGAGTGGAGAAAAATAAAATCAGGAAGGATGTTGGACGCAGTTCCTAAAGGTGTTTCGGGAGCAAGTGATGCACTGGGCAGAGTTCCAGGTTGCGAGAAGAGCAAGTGCAAAGGCCCTGAGGCTGCAGTGGGATGCCCGTGTCTTAATTATTAGTGTGGAATCTTAGCTTTGTCTCGAGTCTGTATTTCGTGCATTCGGTACTCCTTGGTTTCACCTTTCTAGCTAATTAACCCGAGTCTGCGTTATCAATCTGTTGAACTCAGCCAACCCCCAGGGGGCAGGTACAAGTACACGTGGGGATACTGAGGCCACCCTGGGGGATGTTGCTAGGAATGATGAGCAGTGTCCTGGAGCAGAGGACAGAGCAGGACTCCCATGCAGCCAGCTCAGGCTAGGTGTGGCAGCAAGAGGGCCATAAGGACAGGTGTGTGGCAGTTATCACACTACAGCCCTCCCACTCAGGGTGCCTCGCATTTCCACCCGGGCCTGGGCTGGCTGCTCCTTCTTGCTCTCTGTTGGATGGGCACCCATTTGTTCATTCGTTCATTCACTTACTCATTCATCATGTATTCCCATTGCTTCCCTGTGGCCAGATGATGGCTCATCCTGGGAGACCCTCCTCCTCGAAGCCCTTCTTGATTCTCACCGCCTTCCACAGCCCCCTCTGGCCTCACCAAGATCCCTCCAGCACAGGGCTGTGATCACCCTGGTTCCTCTCCAGTCCATGAGCTCTCTAATGGCTCTGGGCCAGATGCAGAAACGTGCTGAGAAAAATGTGATGATAGATAGAATACTGAATAGACACAGGCCACCTGTGGGTCAAGCCCACCTCCTCCCTCTCTCTAGGACCAGAAGGGCTCCATCATTAATAGGAGCCGAGGGACCTTCTCTTACTCCCGTGCTCATTTACACCATTAATAGTCTGGATTTTTTTTCCCAATTTTAATTTATGTTAAACTTTGAGGACATGTCAGGATGGTACCTCTCGGTAATGAGAAACTAATTATCACTTCAAGGGCGGGAATCCATCTGTTGTGTCTGAGCCAAGACAGGACAGTGTGGAATCTCAGGACGCTGAGGAGACGGCTAGGGGGCCGGGCCTTGGGGCAAGAGACAGATGGAGACGTGGAGCCAGGGCTGCCAGGACATGGGTGGAGCAGGGAGGAGGGGGGAATCTGGGGGCTTCGACACGTGGGAGCGAGTGTTCCCAGCGTCACCTTCTGTCCCACCCCACTGCTCCTGCCTTAGCATGTGAGCCCTGTCGCCCCCATTGCATCCCACCCCTGGGCGTTTGCACAAGCTGGGTCCTCAGCACCTAGCAAAGCCCCTCCCCCTTCAGGACTCTGCTCTTCCAACCCTGCCTGCCCACTGCCCACCCCTCACCCTGACACACTCACCGCATCTATACTCAAATCACCTGATTGTAACTGCCTGATGACCAGTCTCCTGGGGACATGGTCTGCTTTTTGAGGGGCAGCTTTATAGACTGGCAGAGTGAGGTTCTAACCCCTATTAGTGTGCATGACCTCGGGCAAGCCCCTTGTCTCCCTGCAAGTGGGCCTGGCCACAGCCACCTCACAGGATGCTGTGCTATACATGAGCACATGTGCCATACATGAGCTATACATGCCAGAACTGGAGCACTGGGCCGGGCGTCTGCTGCTGTGTGCCCTCAGTGTTGACCTTGGGACCACAGACACCCGCTGGCTGGGGTCTGCAAATGCCTGATGGAGGGCCATATGAGGGACTGTTAGGGTGGATCTTGGGAATTCAGAAGCCGTGGCATAACTTGGGGGCACTTCCCAGAGCCCTTGTTCCCAACTCCTGGCCCACCTCCTCCCCTTCTCAGCTGCCTCTGCAGGGCTGGCCTTGAGGGCTAACTTCTCAGCCCATTGAGACCCCTGGCCAGGGACTGGGGCAGGCTGACATGGCTGTGGCTCATGCCCAGATGAGGAAGTGAAGCTCCATGAGGCAGCAGGGAGGACAGCAAACTCAGATGACTCCAGGGGCCGAGTCTGGAGAGGCAGGGGGAGCTTAGGGAGCAGTGGGGACTGTGGAGGGGGACAAGCTCTGTCCACAGGATGGCTCCAGCTCAGCCCCAGAAGAGAGCGGCCCGGAGGGAATGTCCCCCAAGCGTCTGGATCTTCTTTTTCCGTTTATATTTATTTTTTTGACTTTATATGCAAGTTAGTTAGCATATAGTGCAACAATATAGATTCCTTAATGCCCCTTACACATTTAGCCCATCCCCCCTCCCACAACCCCTCCAGTAACCCTCTGTTTGTTCTCCAGGTTTAAGAGTCTCTTGTGTTTTGTCTCTCTCCCTGTATTTATATTATTTTTGCTTCCCTTCCCTCTGTTTTGTATCTGAAAGTCCTCATAGGAGGGAAGTTATAGGAATTTGTCTTTCTCTGACTGACTAACTTCACTTAGCATGATACCCTCTAGTTCCATCCACGTAGTTGGAAATGGCAAGATTTCATTCTTTTTGATTGCCGAGTAATACTCCATTGTATGTATATACCACATCTTTATCCATTCATCCAGAGATGGACATTTGGGCTCTTTCCATACTTTGGCTATTGTCGACAGTGCTGCTGTAAACATTGGCTTGCATGTGTCCCTTCAGAACAGCATACCTGTATCCCTTGGATAAATATCTAGTAGTGCAATGGCTGGGTCGTAGGGTAGTTCTATTTTTAATTTTTTGA
This sequence comes from Panthera pardus, assembly GCF_024362965.1. Classification (NCBI taxonomy): domain Eukaryota; kingdom Metazoa; phylum Chordata; class Mammalia; order Carnivora; family Felidae; genus Panthera; species Panthera pardus. The sequence goes on along the minus strand of NW_026526777.1, from coordinate 58,754,834 downwards.
GGAACCTCCATACTGTTTTCCAGAGTGGCTGCGGCAACTTGCATTGCCACCAACAATGCAAAAGAGATCCTCTTTCTCCGCATCCTCGCCAACATCTGTTGTTGCCTGAGTTGTTAAGGTTAGCCATTCTGACAGGTATGAGGTGTTCTCTCATTGTGGTTTTGATTTGTATTCCCCTGATGATGAGTGACGTTGAGCATTTTATCATGTTTCGGTTGGCCATCTGGATGTCTTCTTTGGAGAAGTGTCTTCATGTCTTTTGCCCATTTCTTCACTGGATTGTTTGATTTTTGGGTGTTGAGTTGGATAAGTTCTTTACAGCTTTTGGATACTAACCCTTTATCTGATATGTCATTTGCAAATATCTTCTCCGATTCTATTGGTTGCCTTTAAGTCTTGCCGATTGTTTCCTTCGCTGTGCAGAATTTTTCTTTTGATGAGGCCCCAGTAGTTCATTTTTGCTTTTTGTTTCCTTGCCTCCAGAGACGTGCTGAGTACGAAGTTGCTGTGGCCAAGATCAAAGAGATTTTTGCCTGCTTGCTCCTGGAGGATTTTGATGGCTTCCTGTCTTATGTTTAGGTCTTTCATCCATTTTGAGTTTAGTTTTGTGTATGGTGTAAGAATGTGGGCCAGGTTCATTTTTCTGCATGTCGCTGTCCAGTTTTCACAGCACCAATTGCTGAAGGGACCGTCTTTATTCCATTGGGTATTCTTTCCTGCTTTGTCAAAGATTAGTTGGCCATACATTTGTGGGTCCATTTCTGGGTTCTCTATTGTGTTCCATTGATCTGAGGGTCTGTTTTTGTGCCAGTACCATACTGTCTTGATGATTACAGCTTTGTAATAAAGTTTGAAGTCTGGGGTTGTGATGCCTCCCGCTTTGGTTTTCTTTTTCAAGATTGCTTTGGCTCTTCAGGGTCTTTTGTGGTTCCATACAAATTTTAAGATTCTTTGTTCTAGCTCTAGGAAGAATGCTGGTGTTATTTTGATAGGGATTGCATTGACTATGTAGATTGCTTTGGATAGCATTGACATTTTAGCAATATTTGTTCTTCCTATCCAGGACCATGGAATATTTTTCCATTTCTTTGTGTCTTCTTCAAATTCTTTCATAAGATTTCTATAGTTTTCAGTGTGTAGATTTTTCACCTCTTTGGTTAGATTTCTCCCTAGGTGTTTCATGGTTTTTGGTGCAGTTGTAAATGGGATCGATTCGTTGATTTCTCTTTCTGTTGCTTCATTGTTGGTGTATAGGAATGCAACTGATTTCTGTGCATTCATTTTATGTCCTGTGACTTTGCTGAACTCATGGGTCAGTTCTAGCAGTTTTTTGATGGAATCTTTTGGGTTTTCCATATAGAGTATCATGTCACCTGCAAACAGTGAAAGTTTGACCTCCTCCTGGCTGATTTGGATACCTTTTATTTCTTTGTGTGGTCTGATTGCTGAGACTAAGAATCTCAATACTATGTTGAATAACAATGGTGAGAGTGCACATCCCCGCCGTGTTCCTGACCTTAGGGGGAAAGCTCTCAGTTTTTCCCCATTGAGGATGATATTAGCATTGGGTCTTTCATATATGGCTTTTATGATCTCAAGGTGTGATCCTTCTATCCCTACTCTCTTGACGATTTTTATCAAGAAAGGATGCTGTCAAATGCTTTCTCTGCATCTATTGAGAGGATCATGTGGTTCTTGTCCTTTCATTTATTGATGTGATGAATCCTATCTATTGTTTGCAGATATTGAACCAGCCCTACATCCCAGGTATAAATCCCACTTGGTCATGGCGAATAATTTTTTTAATGTATTGTTGGGTCCTGTTGGCTAATACCTTGTTGAGGACTTTTGCATCCATGTTCAGCAGGGAAATTGGTCTATAGTTCTCCTTTTTAGTGGGGTCTCTGTCTGGTTTTGGCATCCAGGTAATGCTGGCCTCATAGAAAGGGTTTGGAAGTTTTCCTTCCACTCCTCTATTTTTTTGGAACAGCTTCAAGAGAATAAGTGTTAACTCTTCCTTAAATGTTTGGTAGAATTCCTCTGGAAAGCCATCTGGCCCTGGACTCTTGTTTTGGGGGAGACTTTTGATTACTATTTAGATTTCTTTACTGGTTATGGGTCTGTTCAAATTTTCCATTTCTTCCTATTTCAGATTTGGCATTTATATGTTTCTGGGAATTTGTCCGTTTCTTCGAGAGTGTCCATTTTATTGGCGTATAATTGTTCATAATAATCTCTTATTGTTTTTATTTCTGCGTGTTGGTTGTGATCTCTCCTGTTTCATTCCTGATTTTATTTATTTGGGTCCTTTCCTTTTTCTTTTTGGTCAAACTGGCTAGTGGTTTATCAATTGTGTTAATGCTTTCAAAGAACCAGCTTCTGGTTTCATTGATCTGTTCTACTGAGTTTTTGTTTTGTTTTGTTTTGTTTTTTGGTTTCGATAGCATTGATTTCTGCTCTAATCTTTATTATTTCCTGTCTTCTTCTGGTGTTAGGTTTTCCTTGCTGTCCTTCTTCCAGCTCTTCAAGGTGTAAGGTTAGGTTGTGTATCTGAGACCTTTCCTCCTTCTGTCAGAAGGCCTGGATTGCTATATCCTTCCCTCTTATGACCGCCTTTCCAGTGTCCCAGTGGTTTTGGGCTGTGGTATTATTTTCATTGGCTTCCATGTACTTTTAAATTTCCTCTTCAACTTCTTGGTTAGCCCAATCATTCTTTAGTAGGATGTTCTTTAGTCTCCAAGTATTTGTTATCTTTCCACATTTTTTTTCTTGTGGTTGATTTTGAGTTTCTCAGCATTGTGGTCTGAAACTATCCATGTTATGATATCGATATTTTTGTGTTTGTTGAGGATTTATTTTTGTCCCAGTACATGATCTATTCTGGAGCAAATTCTGAGCGCACTGGAGAAGAATGTATATTCCATTGCTTTAGGATTTAAATTTTTTTTAACGTTTCTTTATTTTTGAGACAGAGAGAGACAGAGCATGAATGGGGGAGGATTAGAGAGAGAGGGAGACACAGAATCTGAAGCAGGCTCCAGGCTCTGAGCTGTCAGCACAGAGCCCGACTTGGGGCTTGAACTCACGGACCACGAGATCATGACCTGAGCCGAAGTTGGACGCATAATTGACTGAGCCACCCAGGCACCCCGTGTTGCTTTAGGATTTAATTTTCTGAATATATCTGTTAAGTCCATCAGGTCCAGTGTGTCATTCAAAGCCATTGTTTACTTCTTGATTTTCTGTTTAGATGATCTGTCCATTGTCTTTTGTTTTTGTTTTTGTTTTTATTTTTTTTTAACCTTTATTTATTTTTGAGACAGAGAGAGACAGAGCATGAATGGGGGAGGGTCAGAGAGAGAGGGAGACACAGAATCTGAAACAGGCTCTAGGCTCTGAGCCATCAGCACAGAGCCTGACACGGGGCTTGAACTCACGAACCGCGAGATCATGACCTGAGCCGAAGTCGGACGCTTAACCGACTGAGCCACCCAGGCGCCCCAATCTGTCCATTGTTTTAAGCGGGGTGTTGAATTCCCCTACTATGATGGTATTATTATCAATGAGTTTCTTTCTGTTTGTGATTAATTGACATATCTTTGGGTCCTCCTACATTTGGAGCATAAATCTTTACAATTGTTAGGACTTCTTGGTGGATAGACCCTTCATTATGATATAATGCTCTTCTTCATCTCTTGTTACAGTCTTTATTTTAAAGTCTAGATGGTCTGATATAAGTATGGCTACTCTGGCTTTCTTTTGTCAGCCATTAGCATGATAGATGGTACTCCATCCCCTTACTGTCAATCTGAAGATATCTTTAGTTCTAAAGTGGATCTCTTGTAAACAGCATATACATGGATCTTGTCTTCTTATCCATTCTGTTACCCTATGTCTTTTTATTGGAGCATTTAGTCCATTGACATTTAGAGTGAGTACTGAAAGATATAAATTTATTGCCATTATGTTTCTTGTGGAGTTGGAGTTACTGGTGGTGTTCTCTTGTCCTTTCTAGTCTTTGTTGCTTTTGGTCTCTCTCTCTCTCTCTCTCTCTCTCTCTCTCTCTTTTTTTCATCCTTTCCCCCCTCAGAGAGTCCCCCCTAAACTTCCTTGCAGGACTGGTTTAGTGGTCACAAGCTCCTTTAATTTTTGTTTGTCTAAGAAACTTTTAATCTCTCCTTCTATTTTGAATGACAGCCTTGCTGGATAAAGAATTTTTGGCTGCATATTTTTCCAATTCAGCACATTAAATATATTCTGCCACTCCTTTCTGACCTGCCTAGTTTCTGGTGATAGGTCTGCTGAAAACCTGACCTGTCTTCCCTTGTAGGTTAAGGACCTGTTTCCCTTGCTGCTTTCATGATTCTCTCCTCGCCTGAGTATTTTGTGAATTTGACTATGAGATGCCTTGCTGATGGTCAGTTTTTGTTGAATCTAATGGGAGTCCTCTGTACCTCCTGGATTTTGATGTCTGTGTCTTTCTCCAGATTAGGACACTTTTCTTCTGTGATTTGCTCACTTAAACCTTCTACCCCTTTCTCTCTCTCTTTATCTCCTGAGACCCCTATGATTCTGATGTTGTTCCTTTTTAATTAGTCACTGATTTCTCTAAGTCTTAAATCGTGCTCTTTTGCCTTGGTCTCCCTCTATTTTTCGGCTTCATTATTCTCCATAAGTTTGTCCTCTGTATCCCTGAATCACTTCTCTGCCTCATCCATCCTTGCCACCATGGCATCCTTTCAAGATTGCAGCTCAGTATAGCATTTTTTATTTCATCCTGATTAGATGTAACTTCTGTTATCTGTGCAGAAAGGGGTTCTAATCTATTTTCGACTCCAGGTAGTATTCTTATTATCGTGATTCTAAATTCTGATTCAGACATCTTGATTGGGTCTGTGTCAGTTAAAGTCCCTGGCTGTCGTTTCTTCTTGCTCTTTCTTTTGGGGTGAATAACTTCATCTTGTCATTTTCAAGGAAGAAGAGGAATTAATCATGTAAAAAATATAAAATTAAAAATTAAACACACACACACAAAAATCAAATAAATGATGCTAGATCCTAGGTGTGTTTTGTTCTGGTTCTTGAAATGAGATTGATAGATTGGAGAGGAAAGGGGGGGGGAAGGAAAACATTTGAAAATTTGAAAAAAAATGAATATAGAATGAAAAATGAATATAGAATAAAATGAAATGATGGAAGTTAAATAGAATTTGAAAACTTACAAAAAAGTAAAAAGTATAGTAGAAAGAAAAATTAAAGAAAAATTTTTTAATAAAAATTGAAAATAAAAATAAATTTTTTCTCTTCCTGTAGTCAAGAAAAAGAAAAGAAACAAAAAAAGAAAAAGAAAATGGAATAGATGGACCAGCAAACAGCCTGAAATATGGTTGAAATTACATCCTTTTCCCCTAGAAGTCAAACTATGAAGCACTTTATAGTCCATAAACTAAGCAAGCAGAGAGACTTGTGGTGTTCCTGAAGAGCGAGGTTGGCCCACTTGGGCGGGGCTTAGTGTAACGGCTCCATTCTCCACTAGATGGCGCTGCTGAGCTTACTGGGGTGGATTGTTGTGGCGCTTGTAGGTATGTATGCTCATGCACGGGAGGGGTGAAAATGGCGACTCCCGGCTACCCAGTCTCTAGTATGGTAACTCTGCTCTCCCCAACCAGCAGTCGCACACCTGTCCTTTGTCTCCGGCTTCCATTCACTGCCTGATTTTACACTGTCCGTGACCAAGCCGTCAGGTTGCCAGGCGGCACCTCCCTCCTGAGTTTTATCTCAGATGCAGCGGTGTTTCCCGACCCCTCACTTCTGAGGGTCTGTGGCTTTGACCCGCTGAGACTTTCCGCAGGAGAGTCTCACTGAGCAATGGCCAGGTGCCAACCGCACCCAGGAACGTTCACAGGACCGTGCTGCTGATGATGCGCAGAGACTGCGACTGGGTGCCAGCCCGCCCCAGAAAAAGTTCACGCAATCATATAGCGGCAGCATTTCAGGGATTATGCAAAATCACTACACAATTCTGGTGCCAGGCTTCACCCTTGACAACCTTGTTCCAGCACCGGCGAATATGGTTGTTCTCCAGGGTCTGCTGGTACCTGTGCCTCTGTGGGGGCCGCACCGCCTCTACCAGATGTTCTCCCAGCAGGGGAACCACCTCTCCCCTGTGGCTCGAAGACCCACTGGACTTCACTCTCCTCCTGGGGATTTGCCCTTCCCACCAGAGCACTGCCAGGTATTGAGCTGTGGACTTCCAGGCTCTGCGTTCCACCTGTTTATAGCATCTTAATGGAATTTAAGCCCTCTCCTTTCTCCTTTCTCCCTTTTTAGTTCAGTCACTGTGGCTGTTTCCACTTTTTCACTTTCTCTCCAAATGCTTTTGGGGGGGGGGAGTGCTTTTCCCATACCTCACCCCCCCGCCCGCATCTCCATCCTCTCTCTACATGCAAAAACAGCTCCCTGCCCTCCGCAGCTTCTCTCTCCCCCAGTTCGCCTCTCCGTGTCGTGTACCTGCTGAGTTCTGTGGTTCAGGTTGTGCATGTTGTTGTGTTAATACTCAAATCAGTTTTCTAGGTGTGCAGGATGGTTTCGAGTTGATCTGGCTGTATTTCATGGATGCAAAATGCAAAAACAACTTGCACGCTCTCCCTCCATGTTGGCTCCTCCCCAGCTAGATCTTCTCATGTCAGATCACACAGCCACCACTAAAATCGCCACACCTGGGTTTCCATCTGAACTCTCCCAATATTGAATGGAAAATTAATTATTTCAAAGTCTGGATTTGGCCCCTGAGGCCTAATTCCTGGCCCTTGGTTAAAGTCGCTTGACTAGAGATGGGTTGAGGGCCAGGAGCCCCAAGACAGGGTCCAGATTCAGGATAGGCGCAGCCCCTTTGCCCCCACCTGGTGGCCTCCTTGTGGACATGCAGGGGCACACTTTCACCACCACCACCACCCCAAAATCATCCTCCTGGGCAGGGTGCGGTGGCCTGCAGGCCGCTAGGTCTCTGCCTCCCTGGCAGAGCTGCCTCACTGCCTAGAGCTGGCTTCGGATTCCGTGTCTCCCTCTCTCTCTGGCCCTTCCCTTGCTCATGCTCTGTGTGTGTCTCTCTCTCTCAAAACTAAATAAAAAACGTTAATTAGAAAAATTTAAAAAGTAGTTGCTGATTTCAGCACCATGGGGACAGGAGGACTTGGCGACTCACCTGGAGACAGAGTCAGGATTCAAACCCAGCCTGGCACCCTGGAGACGTCCCTGTCCTTCCTCCCTTTTATGACTGCCTGGTTGTTGGGCAGGGATGGCTCCCGGGGCTGATAGCTGGTACCTCTCCGAGGGACACTGGCATGTGTCATGATGGCTCCTGGGGAAGTAGAGAGTGTGGGCCTGGGCATCAGGTCTGCATCAGACCCCAGCTCTGCCCCTACCTGCTGTGTGACCTGGAAATAGCCCTGACCTCTCTGTGCCCGGCTTTCCCAACCTGACTCGTAGGGTTGCTGTGCTTGGCACGCAGTCGGCTCTCCATCGAAGGACAGAAGCCAGTGCTTCCAAAGGGACCTTCTCTTACAAGCTGAAAGGTGACACACGTGGGCCATGTGTCACCCAGAGCTGCTCCTTGACAGGCCAGGCTAGCGTGACCCAACAGGTCCTCCTGCCCACACACCCCTCCCACCTGAGGCCTTTCCCTTGTCACTGACAGTGATGAAGAGCAGGTCACAGTGCCCCAGGAAGTCTGAACTGAGTTTGTGTAACCTGGGCGAATCCCCTGTCTCCCACGACTGGGTTTCCAGGTCGTTTGAATAAGGGACAGAGCGCCACTCACTCGGGTCTTAGCTGCAAGGCCCCCAGGGGCACGATTTACTAATTGCCCCACTGCTTGGGGGCCGGGAGGTATGGATTCCAGGGCACATGAGCCTCTGCCCGGGGACTTTAGGGGACTCCAGGGGACTCATGCCCAGCCAGCCTCCTAGAACAGGGTTAGTGATCCAAGGCCAAGTGTAACTTGTTGGGAAAACAGCCCTGCCCACTGCTGAAAATGCGACTGCGACACATGGCGGGTCCCAGGTGCCTGAACCCCCATCACCCAGAAAGCAGTGCTGGAGAGTGCGGACTACCTATGGCTAAGGTTTGTTTTGCACCAGAACAGCAGAGCTGAGGAGTTGTGGCAGACACATAGGCGGAGTAAAATGCTTTATGGAGAAAGCATTCCGACCCTGCCCTGGAAGACAGGGATCACGACAGCAATGATAGCGTGTCTGGGAGTACACTCAGCCCCAACCAGCTTCCGAGCTAACCCGGTGTTACCTCGCTTAATTACCCCCCCCCACCCCACCCTAAGAGGGAGGGCTTTCAAGAGTCCCAGTTTACAGATAAGAAAACTGAGGCTCATTTTCCTTTTGATGACTAAGTGATGGAGCCAGCTTTGAATGCCAGTGTTCCTATTTCAACGCCATGTCTCGACACCTGGTTTGGAGAAAGGGCGGGTCCAGGCAGCTGGGACACTCCATCTTTCACACATACAGCCCCCCTCCGGGGCCTGCTGTCCTGGAGGCAGCTGGATGAATCCACTTAATCGAGTTCCTCTAAACCCACTCAATCCCTGGCGGCAGCTCTCCTGGCGGCCTGACACTTTGCTGGCTGAGGTTTTCTGGGTGAATCCTTGGTGCCCGCCCACCCGCCCTGCTTGGTCAGACAGGCCCCTCCAAGCCTTGTGATTCTAAACCCTCAGCTCAACGTTTTACAGAACTGCATGAAAAGAGGCCTACTGGCCTGTGTGCGAGGGGGAGTTTATTGGGGTGGCCTCTTAACACTAAAGTCAATGCAGGAAGGGAACAGAATTGATATACATAATGGTACTCAACTTGAAGCTTAGAAGCTGTGGCGCCAGAAGAAATCAAAGCTGAGGCTGAGGGCTACAAGAGAGCAGGATTGGGGCTTGACTAGTGGGTTCTCAATGTGCCATTTAATTAAAAAAAATCAGCCGCCTGGATGATACCAGCTTGCCCTTTAAGGCCAGAATTGGCTGACCTGGCAACCCGGGCACCTGTCCATCCCAGGATGTGATTTCCTGGAACAGAGGGTCTTCATTAGGGCTGCTGCCCTCTCAGACACGGGCTGGACCGTGAGGGCCTCCCCCGCGGTGCACCTGCCCACCTGGTCACCCCCGGACTGTGTGGTCCCTGCAAGAGCAGGGTATTCTTAACACTTGGCTTGGAGGGCCCCAGGGCATAACAGATGGATGACACGTTTATGGGGTCACATGTGTGTCCTTCTGCATGGGTGAGCATGGCACAGAGCAGAGCCCTCCTCCCTCCCCTCCCCATGTCCTCTCCCTTCCCATCCTCTGACCCCCCCTGGTGGAGCGCTGGAGTGAGCAGGAGTTCTGAGCCCCCCTTGGGTTTGTTTAGCCAATAAGCAAACTTCCTAAAGTCCTGAAGTCATACATAGCACGGTGGACGGGGAAAGGTAGCGGCTCTGGTGTCACACCCTACCCCACACCTCACAGCAAGCCCCCACTCACTTCTAGCCTCTGCTGTCTTTTCTGGAGAGTGGGACACAGTCAGCCCCACCCTCGAGCTGGGGGCATCCTGTGTACATGACAACACCGGGCACCGAGTCATTTCAGGCACCCTGGGGCCTCCGGCTGGAAGCCAGGCTGAGGGAAGGTGGGACCGGTGGGGGCCACAGGGTCGCGGATGTGACATAGTAGCTGTCTAAAGGACCAGGCTGAGGGTGTGCGTTCTAATATCCAGAAACAGGTAGCTGCCACTACCAAATGTATGAGTTAAGGTCATGTTTGCTCTCTCTTGTCAATTATAATCATCCGTTTGAATAGAGGCCACCAGAGTTTTATTAGCGACATTATTGGCTGTCACAGAATGGCTCTACTCCGTTCCTAAAGTGCCCGTACAAAACTGCAATTTCCCCTCTGCTCCCGCACTCACTCTCATGCTCAGCGTCTCCTAGGAGCTCCCCATAGCCTAAGGCCTGCCCCACTCCAGGCCTAAACTGGAAAATGAGGACCTGCCCAACTTTCCCACCTGTGCTCTGTTCCCACGGTAATTAACCAGCAGTAATCCCGAGCACCCAAGCTGTCCCCACACCTCTGCACCTCTGTGCCATTCCTTCTGCTCTCCATCCCCTGTGCTTTGAGCCCTCAGCTCCCTTATCCACTTGTCCCTTCGAGCTGGATGGTGTCAGATGCTCACATAGTAGCCTTTGTCCAGCCCGCCCTGCCTTCTTCCTGTGGATGCTCCACTTGGAGGAATCAGGGTTGGTCCAAGCCAGTCATGGCAACCACTTTTCCTGCAGCTGGTGACTGGCTGGGGAAGGGGCTCGGGACCCAGTTCTGGCCAATGAGGTATTAGAGGAAGTCTTTGGGGGCTTCTGTGAGAGATTCTCCTTCTTGAGTAGAGGTGGGCAGGGTTCAAGAAGGTGCCCCCTTGCTTCCGACTTGAGTGCTAACTGTGCAGATGTCACGGCTGGAGTGGAAGCAGCCACATGGCAACCGTGAACCAGTGACACCAATATTCTGTTAACGGTATAACGGAGAGGCAGGAGGCACCTGGGTCACTGATGACATTGTGAGCCACCAGACCACCTCTGGACCTCCCATCTCTCACATCGTCATTAAACATTCAATGTTAGATGCCTTCATAGTTTAAGCCACTCTTGGTAGGGTTTTCTGTCACTTCAGCCAAACACATCCAACTGATACAGCCTTCTAGTGTTGGTTAAAATTTCTCTGTTCTTAACTAGTTCCCCAGCAGACTTGGATCTCTGCCCCTGTCCCTGTACTCTACACCCATGAGCTACGGTGCTCTGTCTGTCTGGTTGGCCCATTCATGTTTGGTCTGTGAACACCTCTGAGACAAGCCTCTGCCTTTTCCTCTCTGGCCAACCTGACCCTGCACGCAGTGGGCCTTCGGGTCACCCCAAGGGACCTCACCACACCCTCTCCTCCCCCATCATGGCCAGAGCCTCCAGCCGTCATGAAGTCTTCCAGTTCACTTTGGCCCAAGCACTGCTTCCGGACCCTGAGGGCTTCGACAGCCTCTTCAGTTTTAAGCGTGAGGTCTTTTCTAAATAGAACTTTCCAGCTGTCAGCTCTTGCCTCGTGTGTCCCTTCAAGTGCTAAGCTGTTGAGTTCTTGTCAGTTTGGCCTTTCCTGTGGCAGGCACGGGAGGCCACAGTGCACAGAAAGGAGTGCACGAGTGAGACATGGAAAGTGCAGTGATGGATACATCCCATTCCAAACCGAGTGAGACTCTTGGCATGTTCTGGAAAAGACCTCGGGTGTGCAAGTTGGGCGTCAGGTTCCCCAAGGCTCCAAGGAAAGAGATGTCCCCAAGCATAGTGGAGGGGTGAAGGCTCTTGGCCTCCCTTGTAGCAGCTCCCAATGCCGGCTGTGAATGGGGGACTGCCCTGTGGTCACAAGAGCAGGACTCTTCCAAGGAAAGCAAGGGAAAGAGAGGGATTCTAGTCCTCGGGGAACTGGGAAGGTGTGTTAGTGCTGGGGAAAGAAGGTCCCTGCCTGCCTTCAGTGCACATTGCTTTTTTGAGTCTTGTAACAGGCACATGACAGTTACCAAGTCTCAGGCACCCACAGAATGCCAGGCGTGGGGCCAGGTGCCCTGACACACGGACAGGCCATACCATGAGGCTTCTCAGGCTGCACACAGCAGAATCCAGGTGTGCAATCTTGGCTCCACACTTCCAAGCTATAGCCTTGTCACCTCCTTTCTCTGAGCCTCTGCCACATCCTCTAAAATGGGGTCATCAGTTGCTACCTTAACAGGGTCGGTCCTATGAGGATTAATTTGGGTAATGTGACTGGCCCAGCCTATAGCAGGCCGCCAACAGATATGGTTTGAATCCATTTGGATCTCCAGGTTAGACTGTGGAGTTTTGCACTGTTATCTCAAAGTCCCCCTTGAACCTAGCCTAAATCCATACTGTCACAATTCCAGGATGCTCCATTTAGACAACTTCAAGGAACAATTGGAGTTGTTGTTGTTGTTGTTGTTGTTGTTTTTTGATAGCCACTGAGTGACAGAAAAACCAAATCGGCCTAAACAAGCAATCAAACGAAGCAGGAGAGAATGATTTACGTACCTAAGAAGGCTAAGGGCAGACAGTTTTAGGCAAGGCCGTACCTGGGTGCTTGATGACATCAGTAGCAATCATCTTTCCCGACCTCTTGGCCTTGCTTACTTTCCTCTGTGCTGGTGTCATTCTCAGCTGGGCTTTTCTGTTAGGAAAGCAAGATGGCCCCCAACAGTCACCTTCAGCCTCCCAACAGAAAAAGAACCCCTCATTCCCTATGATTCCAGCCCTAAGGTCTGGACCCACTGGGACCTGACTGGCACATACCCAGTGCTGAGCCAATCACTGTGGCCAGGGAGGATGGCCAGATTGAGGTCGTGTGACCACCCTCCCTAAGGAAACTCCTGAGCTGTTCAACCTGTTTTCCTGGGTGGGAGTGAACCTGAGAGAACAGAGGTTAGTGTCCAGTTGCTGCCCTCCTCTGTGCTCAATATCCTGGGTTGCACCTGCTCTTATCCTCTTCCCGCCACCCCACTGTCTTCGTGGCAGCACTTCTTACCTTCCCCCACTGCTTTTTTCGGTACCATTTCACCCATACCAAAAAGGAACACGACTTCCTGTTTGAATTCAGGATCTGGGGCCCAAGCCCAGCTTCAAGATTTTTTTTTTTTTTTTTTTTTTTTTTGCGTCCCGGTATAATCGTTTATTCAGTCAACCAGTGTCCAATGAGTACCTACTATGTGCTCCAGTGAGTTTTCAGGGTCTAATTATTCTGGGTTTCTGGGGGGAAATCCCAGGAGCCTTCCAAGGAAATGAGTTTTGTCTGAGCAAGCATCTAGAGGCTAGCTTCCAGTCCCTCGGTGCCACCCACTGTGTGGCCCCGAGGGAAGTCTTTCCCCTCTCTGGACTTGTGCTTTCTTATCTGCAAAATGAGGCACTGGGAAAGTTGAAATCCTGGAGCCCTCTCAGCTCTGACATCCTGTGTGGTTGGGTCTTAGAACAAGCCTCTCCAGGTGAGTCAGCCTGTAAGCACCATGGACAGTGACCACAATACTCCCTCTGCTGCCACAGGGAGCATCTTGTTTGCTGTCCCCGTGGGTGCGCTGAACTGAGTCCACAACCATACAGTTCTGTGTCTGAACCTTTCACTTCTTGGCTAATGAGAACATCCAGGGCAGAGGAGACCCCACGGCTTTCTGTGCCTGTGTGGACCCCAAGGCTCTAAATTCCTGTAAGGTGGCCTAATGCTGCTGCTACAGAAATTCTCTTTTGAGGTGTTTGTGAATCCCAAGCCCTCCCACCACCGAAAGTCAAGTCTGGAACTCTGAAAAGAAAGCATAGGGAGGGAGGCTACATGGAGGAGAGGAGAGGATTCTATAGAGGTTGCTATATGTCCATGGAGTCCATCCTTCCTCTGCCTCCCTGTCCCTCCCTTCTTCTTCTCTCACCCACTCCCCTTTCTCTGTTATAGCCGAAATTGGTCATAGCCCCGTGGAAGAAGAAAGATGCCTGATGTGTCAGTAGGGAGGCGAGGGATCCTTTTGAGGCATGCCCAGTGGGAGGACTTTCTTTTTCTTCTGGTTGAGTCTAGTTTCTCTTCACTCTTAACACTTGGAGACATGAATTAATTCCCTTGGTCACTGTGTCACTCATTTGTCAGCTCACTCGCCTGCTCACCACATCCATGTGTTCCCATCTTTATTTAGTTCAGCCGTTTTTTTTTTTTTCAAGCAAGAAGGGAGATTTCTTAGGAGAACATAGAGAACCCAAGGACAATTAGAGAATAGAGTAGCTGGTCCTCCCCAAAGATGGGAGCCAGCAACTGTTTAAGACATGAGAAGCCAAGCCTGCTGTATCTTTTCACCATTCTGGCATCACACATTCACTCACCTCTGCTCCTCTTTGTACATCACTAGATCCTTCCATCTTTTAAACCTCTTGGCTTCTCTCCATTTCCACTGCCATGACCCTAGTGTAAAGTACTTTTCTTTTTTTTTCCCTGGGAAACTGAGACAGCCTCCAGAATTTTCTCCCAAATCCCACCCTTGCCCGTTTCCAATCTGTGTCTCTCACTACAGCCAGAGGGATTTTTAGAAATGAACAGTTTATTCAACAGATTTCACTGATCCCAGGAAAGACGTCAAAATCATAAGCACGGTGTGGAACTGGATTACCACTCCCCCACATTCGGTGCCCTGTATCGAAGTGCCCTGCTCGGTTGGAGGATTATACAGCATGGCCCATGTTGTCCTCAGGCATGGCAGAGGGGCTGGTGAACAGTGAAAACAGATGTGAGCACACGCTTTAAGAACCAGTGAGTAATTTACCACTTTTCTTTTCCTTTTTCCACGACAATGGCAATATTCCAGACAGAGACAGACTGCTCTGTCAACCTGAGTCCAGAGGGGAGAGGAGACGAAGGAGAGCCACATGTGCGTGTAGTCTGAGACATAAAGAAACTTTATTGTAGGCCACGGAGATTTAGAGAATTGTGTGTTATGCAGCGTAACCCATCCTAACCTAACCGATATGCATAATCCATGAACTCTTGCCCATCGCCCCATTGCTTTGCTGAGGCACCACTGGCCTTTCGGTCCTTACACAAGTTGCTCCCTCCCACCTTACAACATTTGTCTGTGACTCTCTCTCTCCTGGGAAAGTTCTTCACTCCCATTGTTGGGCAGTTGACAGTTACTCACCAATGAGGTCTTGGCTTCACTGTGAAATACTCAGGAAAGGATTGCCTGGTCTCTGTTCAGAATACCTAGAATTTACCTTCTTTGTCATTAGAGCACTTTCACTACACTCTAAGTTTGAGGAAAACAGAGCCCAGGGATTTAGATCATGCTTCTTTGAGGCCCTACTCCACCCCCCCACCAATGTGCCCGGGCCCATGTTGAGGGGCTGGAGGTAACGGGGGTACATCAGCCCTGTGCCCTTCTCCCACCACCTGCCCCGTGACGGGGGAGATAGGTGTGCAAGCAGCAACATTTGAACCCATTATGATCGTTCTAGCAGGAAATTAGTGTAAAGAGGCCAGCAAGAAGGCAAGGAGACTGCCTGGAAGAGGGGGAGTCAGAGATGGCTTTGAGTAGGATTTGGAGATGTCCAGGTGGGGGGAGCTTCCTGGGAGAGTGGGCGATGGGGGGATCTGATGGAGGGATTGTAGGGCAAGAAGTGGTGCCCAGAGTTTCCAGGACTTGAAAGAGGATGAACGCAGGAGAAGTTGGAACCAGAAGTAAATATCTGGCATCTGTGTGTATTCCTGGGAACACAAGTGAGCATTCCTGTTGGAGTGCCTTTGCAAGCCCATGGTGTTTGCTTCTTGGGGAAGAGGGATGGTGATAAAGATGACAGTGGGTTCCAAGCCCTTTCACACAGTGGATATCAGTGGCAGGCTCTGATCCGAGGTTGTGGTGGGCGTGTGTGGGCAGCTGTGTTCCCAGACACAGCAGCGGGAGAGACATCTTTGTCTCCACTCTGCTCATTGGACACGTCTGGATGCCTTAAATTCCTGACCTTGTCTTCTAAGAAAACCCACCACGGTTCTTTCTAGCGAATCAAGGCTTCCTGTGTACACAGCCCAGTAGTCATTTAAAACGTGTATCAGGTGAACAAAATGAAAGAGAGACGAATCGCCGAAGCATCACGTCCCTGGGTATGATGTCTCTCCACATGATCTTGTTATTAAAAGAATCCGCAGGGACACGGATGAAACCAAATGCTTCATGATTAGGGGCTGTGGTCACTCAGCAGGCCCCTGCTCTGGGGAAATGAGGTGTTTCCTGGGGTTTGAGGGCCCTGATGGGACATGACAGAAAATCTTCTCAGCCTCCCAGAAGGTTGGAGGGTGGGCAGTGATGCTGGAGAAGTCACCCACCTCTGTGGCCCTTGAGTTTTTCACTGTTGGAATAGGGAGGGAGGTACCATTCCCCAACTGCCAACCTCACTGGCTGTGCGGCTTAGGCAGTAGGTGGACAGTTCTCGGAGAAGCCCATTGATTCCAAGGAATTGTGGCTGTTTGATGGTATTATTTTGTGAGGTGGACTCTGCTGGGCTCCCCATACTGGAGGGGACAGACACCCACAGAAACTGGACCAGACCCAGCACACAAGCTCTCCTCGGGAAAGCTGACCTCTGTGTGGTGGTTGTCTAGAGGAAGGGACGTCAGCGGTCACTGGGGGGGGTGGGGGTGGGAGGTAGATGGAATAGCACAACCAAGGAGGAGTCTTGTGAGCTGGGACCATAAGGGGAGGAAGAGGGGACAGGCGGGGGCAGGGGGGGCAGGTAGGGAGGGGAGCAGAGGAGCAAAGGCCTGCAGGCCCAGACAGGCCTAGGCGGTGGTGAAAGAAATGCCATATTCCTGCCTCAGAGAGCTTGTTGAATCTGGCACAACGGGGCCGCTTCCACGGCTCTTTGGGCTAGAGGGTGTTGCTGAGCTCCTGCTTGGCCCTTTGCCTGTCTTGCCGTTTTCAGGTCCAGCAGAGCTCACCCGCAGAGTGTAGACATGAGCCTGCCCACCCGACGGATGGGAGCACGGGCTCTGGTCAGATGATGGGGGGGGGCAGGGACCCCCCCACGGCGGACCGGAGGCCACAGGCGTGGGCTGTGTAGAAGTTGAGGCTGCACGCTGCCAGGGTCCGGCTAGGGTCTGTTCCAAAGCCAGTCGGCTCCTCCCTAGGGCCCCTGCCTCTCAGACTAGCTAGTGACTGCTGGTGAGGCTTCAGAACCTTCCAGGCCACAGCTGGAGGGACTCTCTCCAGATCAGCATGTAAGTATCACTTAGTGTGCCCTCTCAGACTGGCATCCCTGGCAGCCTGCAGGGCCCAGCTGTGGAGTCCAATGCTCCGTGTCTGTGCTCCATGTGAAACAGTGCTGCAATCCATGAGTAGTGTCCGCAGCGGGTGAGGAAGGGGAGACCTGGGTTATGCACGCCAGCCATTTGCCACTCCTGGTACACCCCCTTATCTTGCATATGGAGAAACTGAGGCCCAGAGGGAAGAATGCCCTCGTCCAATTGCCTGTCCTTTCACTTCCCACTCTGGCCTCTTGACGGAACTCTTGGTACCCCCCGTGACACCACGTGAAAACAGTGAACTATGTGTGTGACAAGGAAATCATACTGGATGTGTCTGGACCCACACCATGTTTCTCTTCTTGTTTTTCTCCTTTGCCTCTGTTCTGTTTTAATACTTCGTGTGTTTCGTGCATTATGAAGGATGGTGGGACAATGAAGATCCGTGGGCCCGCAGCTCAACTCCAGAACTAGAACATTCCCAGTCACTTCCACCTTCTCCTTGCCTGGAGGTCACCCCTCTCTGCAATTTGGTGTTTGTTTGTTTGCCATTCTCTTGCTCACAGGCCGACTGAATAAGCCTAAACATTAGATTGCTTCTTTGTTCTTAAGCGGTAAAAACTTGCTCTCTGTATGTAGATCTCTAAAATTTGCATTTTTGTACTCAACATTTCCCTGTCTCTAAGCTTGAGCTGTGCTGCTGTGTAGCTGGAGTTTGCTGTCACCAGTGTGGAAAGAAATTGTGTGACTGTGCTACAATTTCTTTTTGCATTGCTCTGTCAATGAGTATCTGGGTCATTTCCTTTCTTCCCCTCCTCTTGCTAACAGTGCTGCGACGAACTCTTCTTGGGTGTGCCTTGTGTGACTCCTGGGAGTGGATTTGCAGGGTTCTAAGGTACGGGACTGGTCAACCTAACAAGAAAAGGCCAAAGTGGTTTTCAGTGTGGCCAGACCAGGTTTCACACTCATCAACCGTGGGTGCCAGCTGATCCTCTCAGACCCTCGGTGCTTTCAGATGTCACATGTCTTCCTCACTGTGAGCCTGATGGATGTGAAATCTCACACGGGGACCTTACCTTGCACTTCCCTGCATCCTCGTGACATCCGGCAGCTTTTCCCGTGTTCATCTGTGCACTCCGTTTCCTCCTCTACGACATGCCTGCTGTGGTCTTTTTGCTCATTGCCTCTCTTCTTCCTGTGGATTTGTAGGACTTCTTTATGTATTCTGGATACTGATCCTTTGCTAGTTGTACATATGCCAGAGGTCTTCTGCTTTTAGTGATTTGTCTTTTCACCCGTCATTTGGTGAAGGGAAATTTACATTTTCCTGCAGTCAAACCTATCGATTTTTTTTTTTTTTATGCTTACTGAGCTTTTAACACCTTGTTAAAGAAATTGTTCCCAATCCCAAGTTTGGAAAGATATTCCCCCAGAATATCCCCCTCTTCAACTTCTCTTTTTCAAATATAGATTTTTAATGTGTCTGGAATTGGTTCCGATGTCCCAGCACCGTTTACTAACTGGGCCCCCTTTCTCCAGTCACACGTCAAGAAGCCTTTTTAAAACTCTTAAGAATTGAGCTCTTCAGATCTCTGATCATTTGTAGCACACCTGCAGTCATTCATGCCTGCTGTCCGCGTGTTCTCCCCTCTCCCTCTTTTTACCATTGCGATCCCTGGTACGTGCAGGTGCCCCAGGAGGCCCTGTGTAGCCATGTATGGATATTTTTTTCTATGTTTCTTTCTTTATCATTTTTTGAGAAGGAGAGAGAGAGAGAGAGTGGGGAAGGGGCAAGGACAGAGAAAATCCTAAGCAGGCTCCATGCTGTCGGTACAGAGCCTCATGTGGGGCTCAGTCCCCTGACTCTGAGATCGTGACCTGGGCTGACAGCAAGAGTCAGACGCTTAACCAACAGAGTCACCCAGGCGCCCCATCCATGGATGTTTTTGTGAGGATGAGGAAACAGGAGCACAGAGGAGGGTTGAGTTTGTAATGGCCACACAACGACCGTGTTGGGTGACCCCAACGTGGAGTCTGTCTCTGATTCTCTGAAGGCGGGTTCTGTGTTCCTTCCTCTTGGTGTCTGGCTGTGCACAGTAGGGCTGGTGGGTTGGGACCCAGGACGCTGGGGCTGTCAGTGGAGGGATCAGACATGACAGCCTGCCTTTCCGTTTCCATCCCATGGGCTCCCCTGAGCTGCTGTGAAACTATTTGGGCACATTGTTCCTGGTGGCCTGAAAACCTCCTGCCACCTCTGCTTCTCACCCCTGCCTCATCCCTCCTGCTGTCCTTTTGATGATGAAGCAGCTGAGGTTTAACTCCTGCCTCTCACTCCCCACCAGCTCTTTGCCCAGTAAGGGGAGGGAAAGCCCTGGGAGCAGTACCCCAGCAGCCTCAAACCTGGAACAGAGTCGAATCCTTGCTGGGAAGGCTCCACCCTTGCTCTGAGTGATGCAGAGTCATGGCCTCTGATGATGTGGATGACAACTCACTTCTGCAGCATTTGTGATGTGCTGGGGCCCAGTCTGAGCATTCCGTGGGGGTCCTCGCCACCCTGTGAGGAGACACTGTTTTTACACTCATCTTATAGATGCGGAAGCTGAGGCTCAGAGCCGTTATGAGGCTTGCCTGGGGTCACTCAGCAGGGCAGTGATGGAGTGAGCTGTGATTTGATCCCAGGCAGTCTGGCTCCAGACTCCACGCTCTTTACCACGAGACTGCATGGTCCCTTTGGACCCCAACCAGGCCCTAGCTCTCCCTCCTGGTGACTGGTCCAGGACTCTGGGATGGGTCTGCCATGGGGCCCCTCACGGAGTACAGAAGAGCTTTGTCCCTGAACCCTGGATCCATGGTGGGTCTGGGCCTGCCCTGGGCCTCCTTGGGCCTGGAGGGTGCCCTTCCCAGCTTCCGAGGCTGAGCCAGGCCACCCGGTGTTGCTCCTGTTTGCGGCCGGGGAGTCCCAGCTCCAGTTAGAGACTTCTCTCTTTTGTAGGCTCTAGAAACTCTGAGAAGGGACCTAAATGGTGGGCCCTCGATTAAGGGGTTTCAGAAGGCAGGAGCCCCAGGGACACCTTGCTTTGTGAAGCCTCTTGTGTTCCAGGGAACTGCTCTCTGTGGCCACCTCAAGACGAGGTGTTTTTGACAAACATGTGTCACCTGCATAACACTTGTAAGCCGTTATGCCATGGCCATAAACCTGGGCTTGTGCTGCCGAGTGAGATACCAGCTCCTACATGTGGCTAAAGCACTGCCAACAGTGTCTCTGCTGGTTTGTCTGGCAGTGGGGGGTGCCAGGCTGCTTCAGGACACATCAGCTCCCAGGCAGTGGCTGTGTGCTATGAAGGTCCCAACGCCGACATCTTTCTCAGCATCCCACCCTCCCTTCCTAACCTTCGCTGGCTCCCTCTGGATGTCTCACAATGTGGACACTTTTGCACCCAGTCATGCTAATTGCTCTGAAAAGAAATAAAGCGGACAGTGACACAGGCCATTTGGTAAGAATGATCTGTGATCTCCGGTTTGTTTAACAAAGCCTACTGGGTCAGAGCCTGAAGGAAATGGGGGGGAGCTGTGTGGGTATCCTGGAAGAGCATGCTAGTCAGGAGAGTTGCACATGCAAAGGCCCGGAGGTCAGGTTAGGTCTTATGGGTTGGAGGCAGGTGTGTCTGGAGTGCAGTGAGAGGCACAAACCTGGGAGCAGGGTGGGAATAGGGAGCATGGTGTGGGATGGTGTGGCATTTGGGTTTCACCTGGAGTGTCATGGAAAGTGGCTGGAAGGCCCTGGGTAGGTCCAGGAAACCGTAGAGGAGGCCAGATGGCTTAGGCGCAGCCACTACCAGGCCAACTATACCTTGGTTGTAACTGTGAGGACTGTAGATCCTAGCTGTACAGCAGAACCCAGGTAACAGCAAACATGAGGGCCAGGTGAAGGTCCCAAGGCCAGCCAGTCCATCTGTCTGCAGCCAGGCCTCTGCCTATAAATCCTGCAGCCTGTGCATCCTGCCCAGAATGCTGGGATGCCTGGATCTGTTAGTTTCTGCTGCGGAATAACCACCCCGAAATGTACCAGCTTGCACCAACTGTTGAGTTAGCTGAGCAGCTAGCTGGTTGGGCAGGTCTTCCAGGCTCCCTCAAGCATGTGTGGTCAATGGCAGAGGTCGGCTGATTGCTGGCTGGCTGTTGGCCGGGGCGACTAGGGTGGTGGTGAGTAGACTACATGTGTCCCATTCTTCCAGGAGGCTATCTGGGCTTCTGCACATGGTGGTGCCAGGGTCCCAAGAGGGGGGGCACGCAAGGCCACGAGGCTCTTTGAGGCCTACGCCTGAAATTGGCACGGCATCATTTCCACCACATTCTGTCGGCCAGAGCAAGTCACGGAGCCAGTGCAGATTCAAAGCGGGGGGATCTAGACCCCTCCCCTGATGGGAAGAGCTACCCCATCGTAGTGCAAAGGGTACGGAGACAGGGGGGTGGAAGAACAGAGCTGTTTAGGGGTCAACCGCAGTGTCCCGTGTTCTTGAGAGAGGAGCAAGGCAGGAGCCGGGGCCCCAGAACAGTCAGCCATGGCTGTGTTTCTGTCGCCCTGAAGAAACCAGACCCCCAACAATCCAGGACTAGGCAGAGGAAGCTCGGACCATTTGTTACTTTGTCACCAAATGCCACATAGCCAGTAGCGATAGACTCAACAGTCCCCATGGAGGTGTCTTTCTCTGGGATGCTTACACCCAAGGACTGCAGAGATCATATGGAACATCGCACACCTTTGGCACCACCTCTTCCAGGAAGCCCTCCAGGCTTCTTCTGGGCTCTCCCAGGCTCACCCCCCCCCCCGTCACAGAAGACAGTGTATTTGTGTCCCTCATTGGTGCATGTGTGTGTCAGCCTCCTGAATCAGAAAGGCCAAGGCCAGAGGACGGGGCTGTGTCTCACTCACCCCAAATCCCTACGGCTGGGAGTTTGCACTGAGGATGAGGCTGGCAAGGTATGGGTATACTGGGGACCTGCATTCAGTGCTGACTCACAGTTGATGTCTGCAAGGGAAGGGGAGGGTCACTGTACCTGGTAGCAGGCCCCAGATGAGCTCGGCCTGGAGCGGGGACAGGGGGTGCTGGGAACGGATGCTGGATGCAGGTGGCAGCCAGAGCTCAGTGGAGCAAGGGCAGAGACCAGAGTCCTCTTGCAGACAGAAATGGGTCTCAAGCTCTGGGCGCCAGCACCAAGGCAGGAAGGCAGCCCACAGGAGAGCATGCAGAGAAGCCACTCTGGGTGTTCAAGGCCAGCACTGGGCAGATGGAAAGGCAGGCAGGGCCTGCCAACCCTGAGGAAAAAAGAAACATCAGCCACATTTGGCTATAGTCAGCTTTTGTTTACTGGAGTTTCGCTTGCCTGAGATCCATTGTACCCAAAATCAATATTATTGGCATTAAAAAAGAGAAACAAGCCAACTAGGATGTAGCAACCCTGAATGCACTGTGGTTTCGGTGCCATCACAGCGCACGAGAAAAATCTTCATCACCTTCTCATGCATACCAGAGACCAAGGAGGGAAGAATGGAGGCGGGGGGGGGGGGGGGGGGGCGGTCTTCACGAGGCCTCCAGGAGTGCTTCCCTGGGGCTCATGGTGAGTTAAGCCAGCCAGGCCTGCTAGTGTGCCAGCTCGTCCTGCCAACCTGGTGTCAGCACCATTGCCCCGGGCTGGGCCGGGCAGTCTCCCTTGGGGAGAGAGCTTGAAGCTTTTGCAGTTTGTAGTGGTCTGTTGTATTTGGAAACCCGAGCATCCCAGAGTCATAAATTACCTTGAACTAGTTTGCTAACCCTTGTGACTCGATACAGCACCTTTTCAGAAGCGGCCAGTTATGTAACTGACTGAGTCAGGCATGGCCCAGTCCCCTCAGTGAGGCAGTGTGTGCCAGGCCTGGCGTGGATGGTAGCCACCCAGGACCACGGGGACAATGCAGGGAGGTTCCGCAGGTCTGTGCACGGCATTTCTGTGGAAATGCACTCCCAGAAGGGAGAAGGGTCTGTGAGTCCATGAAGTGGGATTCTCACTCCCAGCACGTGGTCGTGAGATCTGTACCACATGGAAGAGGCAGAGCACACCCTGTAGTTCAGCATCTCCTGTTACATCCCTGTTAGAGGATCAGCTCCTGCTTGCACCTTTCCAGGGATGGGGGCTCATCACTGCCTGAGAAATTTCACACTGACAGGAAGTTAGCTTCCCGCAAATTCCAGCTCCATCATCTGGGTACATGTTCTGAATCCATGCTTGCAACAGCCTGGACAGAGTGGGAGGCCGTTGCAAGGCTGCTGGCCAGCTAGGACGACTCTCCCAGCCTTTCCTCCATTGCCACAGCCCTCTGGTCACAACAGGTGCTAAAGGGCCCATCTGGTTAGACATTCCAAGTGTTATCCCTGCACTGCAAGTTCATTGGCCACGGCAATGTTGACATCAAGAGAAACACGTGTCATTTTCTTATCTCTAAAAAGAGCTCCAACCCCCTCCCTGTTTTTGTATTCAGAGAGCAGAGGGGTGACCCACACTTTCTGGGGTCATGGGGAGGAGATTCAGGTGTGAAGGGAGCATCTGCTTGTAATGTGGGATCCAGTTCCAGCATCCCCTGGGGTTCCTTGAAATTTGCTGGAGAAACAAAACCCATTTGATGTTCAAACCCAGGCTTCCAACAGAATGGGACAGCTGAAACACCCCAAAAATGGACAAACCACATGAAACAGGTTTTGAAGGCCACAGCCTTTCTGGCAGTCTGAGCCTCCCCGAGCAGCAGGGAACAGGTTTTGCCGAGAGACGCCCATTTGCGATGGCGCAAGTGCTACTTTTCCCCTGGGCGAGACAGGTGCAAACTCAGATGTATTCATTTTCCACAAACGAAACGACTCGGCTTTGACCATGTTGCAGACCTAGGACTTGGCTCCCTTGTTCCCGGGGGGCATGTGTCTGGTTCTCACTCCATTCCGAAGGAGCCTGTGGAGGCTCCCAACTTTGAACCTTCTAATGATAATGATTTACTGGTTTCAGGGGGTTCGGGGTGGGGGTGGCGGGGAGAGGTGGGACAAGAAGAGTGATGCAGAGTTTGGAGTCTGAAGGAATGATTAGCTGTGTGGAGGGCCCGGGGCCAGTGCTGATGCTGTAGTTAAGGCACAAGGACTTTCCGCAGCACCAAAGCATCACCTTTTGCTTCTCATCAACCCCTTGAAACGAACTCAGTCATGTTCACTGATAGGAATCAGTACCACGTAATGAGTGTTCGCCATGAGTCGGGGCCTCACCGCACCTGTACAACCAACCCCACCCGTTCAAGAGGGTTATGGTGCGCCCCAGTGTTTGAGCTCTGGGAAACTGGGGTAGAGAAATGCTGAACAGCTTCCCTAGATAACACGGCTTTCAAATGCAGATCTGAGACTTCCCACGCAAAGCATTTCCAGGTCCTGTCCTTGGTGCCAGTGGAAGGTACAGATTTCCAGGCCCTGTCCTTGATGTCTCTGACTCGGTAGGGTCAGGGGGCGGGGCCCGAGACTCTGAATTTTGCCCCTTTCCTGCGTGATTCCAGCAGGCAGCCTGGACACCCAGCCTCTGTCCAAGCAGGCCGGCGTCCAGTATTCGGCTGTGCCCAGCTCACCAGTGTGAGCTCAGAAACATGGAACCAAACAGTTCCCGTAGGTCCCCCCACCCCCCACCCCTGGCAGAAGAATCCTAAAACCCTGACTGGCATTTTCCAAAGGTCCCAGCAAGCTTCTTGGGACCCTGAACAGCCAGCCAGTGAAACCTGAGGACTGCTTGTTTGGGAAGTGTGGGGGCTGCTTCCAGAGAAGGTGGGCTTGGTTACAAGTGTTGTCTTAATTGGAACGAGGACGTGGAAGGGAAAGCAATGAGTCCAAATTAATCCGTTTTCCTGTGAACATCTCCCACCACTCCGTGCCAAGGCGAGGCAGCCTTTGTAATTAACTGACTGGGCCTTTTCTCCCCCCAAACCCAAAATGGGAGCGTGCAATTTATTTTGTGTGCGAGGTGGTATGAAAATTGCCAAAGTTGGCAGATGAGGCTGGGGTGTTGGTGGAGCTGGGTAAACAGGGCTGAGCTGTCTGTCACCTCCAGGTCGGAATGGGGAGCTGGCTCCAAAGCAGGGACAGGGGCTGGGGCCACGGAGGTGCTGTGCCAAGGGCTGAGCAGGTAGCCTTGGCAGGAGAGCAGAAACTTCTTAGCACTGTGGATGGGAGTAGAGGCACTACAGTTCTGAAATCAAACCCTTCTCCTTATCCTACCCTGTGTCACCACGGACCAGACACTTAACTCTCCAAGCGTCAGAGTCCACGTGGGTTCAGCAGTCTTTACTGAGTGACTGCCATGTGTAGTGAACCCAAGTTCATCTGCCTGATGCGCATAAAGACCATCACTGACATGGAGTATAAAGCAAAGCAAGAGTTTATTCCAGAGGCAGGAGGACGAGCCTCACATCCACCTCCCTAGAGGAGGAGAGTCAGGGGTACTTAGTGGCAAAGGAAAAAGGTCAGGGTACAAAGTTGCGGCTGCTAACCCTTTGGTTACCCTTTTCAGTCCCCAGGGTCTTTTGATCCGTCCTCATTCTTGTGGGTATTGGGACCACGACCCGGCCGCGGCCGTTACTTCCTGCTGAGGTGGGGTGAAGACTGGGGTTAGACAAGTGGAAATTTTGGGGTGGAAAGGAATGTTCTGCATTACTGGGATTTTTGTACTTTGGTCAATAGTTCCTGTACCATGTTGTGTCTAGGGTTTTAGGGGTACTAGAGAACAACAGGTAGCATGTTGTACTCATGGTTTGATTCCCTTGGACCAGTTCCCCCGAGTCGGAGTTTCAGGTCCGGCAGAGGCTCACTGGTCTGAGCCGGGTCCCTTTCGAACTCCTCCCTGCTGACAGGGTGTAGGGAACCTGTGGATTCTTGTTATTCAAGTGTGAATCCATGGCTCAATTCCCTGTAGTTTCAGAGGAGTGGAGGGTCAACGGCACCTCGCAGGGTCTGACCTGTGCAGTGAGGCTGGAGCTGGTCCTCTGGGCTCCCGCTCTTCAGGTCTTTAGTGACATCTTTAGTGACACCTTTGGATGTCACTAAGGGATTCAGGCAGCGTGAAGACACATCTGTGAGGTACATCAGCCTGCCGGAAGCAAACTCAGGCACTGGATGTACCTGATAGTATCCAAATCGCTGGTGGGAGCCCCGCCAGCAACTCCCAGGTCACGAAAAGGACATAGAAAGTCTTCCATATAACATTCCACAGGGGCTTAAACCAAGCCCTCTTCTAGGGAACACTCTTTCCCAAAGCAGGGCAGATGGCACGGGTTGTTCCCAAGTGAAGTGGGTTTCTTGGCAGAGCTTTGCCAAAGTTCATTTTTTTCCCTTTTTCCACTCTCTCGGTGTCTCCAGGAAGCGTGTGATTTCCACTGAATGCCCAAGGCCTTGGACGCTGTGGTTGTCATTCCATTGTCACTCTGAATTATTAGCGGCAGTCCAAACCTAGAAATGATCTTGCTTAAAAGCATTTTGACAACTCCCGTGGCCTTCTGTGAACAGCAGGGAGGAACCTCAACCCCATTGATAAAGGTGTCTGCAGATACAAGCAAACCCTGAGAATTACCCATTGTTCTTTGCATTCCGGGAAAGGCTGCTTGCTGGTCTTCCCCAGATTTGGGGCCTCTCAGTTGTATACCCTTGAGAACTTGTGGGCACCCAGTCTTAGGATTGTTTTTAGCACAAGTGTTGCCTTTTGTAACATTTTGCTGAAATTGGAGCCCACAGTATACTTCTGGATCCACTGGAGAGTGGTATCTTTCCCATAACGGGTACTTCGAGGAATGTGGCTAATTATTTCTTTCATCAGATGCTCTAGGGTAAGGATTCATTCTATTTCCAGCCAGTGTCAATGCCAGCATAGTGTCCAAACCCCCACTCCTTACTTAACTCCTCTTTGGTCTTCCAAGGGACGTTGGGGTTGATATGTAGTTAAGTCTATCTTTGGCACTAAAGCTCTTCCAGAGGGTCTTGGAGTCTTCGACGGGCTGCCAGCATGGTTCCCTTGGGCAGTCGGTCCACTTTGTGGCGTCTTCCGCAGCGGACGATAGCTGATGGGTCACCACTGCACCCAGCTCTTCCTTGTCTTTGACCCGTGAAACTGTCCCCATCCGTGAACACGTCCACGTCTGGATGCTCCGATGGCAGCTTGTCCAGTCAGGAAGGCTGTGATCAGCTTGTTCAGCTATCCGTGTGTCTCTGGTGATCTTTCTGAGTGGCCCTTAGATCACCGGGCCACTTTTCTCTCAAGTGTACCTCGGGTGGCCTAGCTTCGGTTTGCGGGGCTTCAGGGAAAAGCAGTTTTCGTTCTCAGTGCTCCCATCAACACAGTGGGAGAAAACTGGAAACCTTAGTTTGGAGAGTCAGGGTCAGACATTCAAGGAAACCAGAAGAATTCAGGACCCAGCCCAGGTGTATAGACAACCAACAAACCCTCAAAGACGGTTCATCGGAACTATGATCTTACATTTTCACAGGTGTGTTACTGGAACAATCTCTCTCTCTGAAACCATGCTCATTTCCACAAAAGATAGCCAAATTAGGACACATTTGTTTGTAAAATTGTCCAGTTGAAGCTGGGCCTGTTTACACAAGCACCATCACAACGGTGATTGGTCATATAGGTGTTTGGTTTTTTCAATCTGCTTCGCTGGAACTTTTCGTAAGGAATGTCAGATTGAACTTTAACAGCCTTGTCAGGCTAAAGAAGCCAAGCCAAATACTGGCCATCAGACTTTGCCTGCCATACCTATAGATGTGGGTGGCTCCCTCTCTTCTCGAGATCCCCCAAATACCCTGAGGTTCCTGAACCTGCCAGGAAGTGACAACCTTCCTTATTCACCTGGTAGGGCTGCTGGAAACTTTGTAAGCAAGGTACGAGGCAAGTTTTCCAAGGGGCTTCATTGGCTCGGCAGAGTCAAACTTAATTAGTTCCTTAAAGCTCTCTGATTGTAGCTGAGTCTAGGCATATCTCCCTCAACTATGACATTCCAGTCAAAGCCTTGGCAACATGACCAATGTTTCCAGTGGCGTCCTGTTGCAAGGAGAACGGATTCGTATCGAACTTCTGCAAATAAATACACTGCCATGAAAATACGAGAATAATCCCTGAGAGTTTTGAATTCTGGTGGTACCAGGTAGGGAGAAAGGGATAAATGTTTCCTATCTGTTTATGAAGAAATTATTTACCAAACGTCTACCAAATGTCATAGGCAGACTTAAATTTAGAAGAGCAAACATTAGAGGATCAGCAATGTTTACACAAGTGTCTGTTTGAAAGCAGTTTCCCCATTAGTTCTGGGAATTCTTACTAAGCTTAGCTTTATGATCCTGAAGGGATCAGAGAGCTATATTTGTCAATGCAGTGCAGCTGGCAAGGAGATTCTGTGACACACGATACTTCAGTAGTTAGTATTACAAGCGATGACGCTATACCAGGACATATCAAAACCTTAGGAATCTTATAAAATCTCTAGGACACTTAGAGCAATCACCCATACAACAAAGCCTAAGAAGGTTCCTCATCACTTATTTGATGATGCCTCCCATGTCATTTGACACACCAGGGAATAAGCCTAATTCGTCAAAAAGACTTCCATTCACAAGCTGGGTTTTTGGAAGTTGGTGAAATACCAGAAGGTTTCAAAACACATGCCTAAATAGGATTACAGATCATTACAAAACAGGATACTTATTTAGCCAGGATGGCAAGAAGAGATTCTCAAGGTAAATGCAGACAGCAAGGTAAATGGAGCTGTGAGCAAACCTTAGCTCTCTTAACACTGAGCAGATTCAACTTTCTTAAGTAAGCAAAGACCTAACAAAGACAAGACATAGAAACTTTGTTTTTCTAGGCAGATTAAAGATAAAGAAAAACCTCTGTTGATAATTTAGACCCATCATCTAAGAAGCCTCTGTCACATTAACAGCGATAAAACCCAAATTCCAGTCTTATACTGCTGTACTTTGGATATTAAAACTCATTCGTTGCAACAAGATGAATTTTTAAAAAGACATGCAGTCCCTTCTTTCTTCCTCCATGTCACCTCCCACGTTGATACATACTTATTTGGACAAGGACATCAAGGGCACTGCATGGGTCTGAGTTCTTGTGACGGGTGTTGGGATGTGCTGACCAGAATCTCCGGCAGGAACCAAGGTCTCCCAGCCATAGCAATGCTGCCTACAGCCTTCGACGCTCAGACATCATCAGGGATCGCCGTGACTGTAGACAGCGGCCTTGCCAAGGGCATTGCCCGCTGCCCAGGTGGTCAAATCCAAAGACGCTTACGAAGAGCCAGCCTCTTTCACCTAAGTTTGGATGCTTCCGAAGGGCAGTCCAACTTTCGGGACTGCTCAGAGATTCGGCTAAGGCTTCCGTTGAAGTGTCACTGCTCAACTTCTGCCTGGCATCGTTCTCTGCCTCCCCCTTCTCTTCCCTGGGGGTCGATTGCTGCCCTCATAAACTTGTTTCTTACATGCAAAACTCCAGAATCTCGGTCCTGACCATGCATAGCATTTCTTTCTAAAGATTCCCTTCTCGCAAACCTTCTGCAATTTTCCCTTTTGCATTCCTTCAGATTTTGTCCTACGTTTTCCCCTCTTTTTTTTTTTTTTAATTTTGTTTGAGAGAGAGAGAGCACAAGCGGGGGAGCGGGGAGAGAGACACACAGAGAGACACACAGAGAGAGAGAGAATCTCAAGCAGCCTCCACTTGGAGCCTGACACGGGGCTCAATCCCACAACTCTGGGATTATGACTTGCGCAGAGGTCAGGAGTGGGATGCTCAACAGACTGAGCCACCCAGGTACCCCAAGTTTTCCCTCTTTGAATAACCAGTCTCACTTTCATTAAATACAGAATTTATCCCTTATTTTTTCAAGTAGCCTTAATTACATTTATTAAAATTATTTACATCTGTCTGTCTGTCCTTCGCTTGCCCATAAAGCTTCAGAAGCCATTGGACAGCACTCTAACGTCTTTTTCTTTTCCATCACATTTTGTGACAGTCACAACGCCAACAGCTGGTTTGACTTACAGTAAACACAAGCAGAGTGAAACTATCATATTTAATGTTGGCAATTCTAAAGACTTATGTCCATTTTAACTAAACAAACAACGTTACATTAGCTTTCATACCAAATATCATCCAAGATCACTTGAACCTGAAAGACACCTGGGGTTAGTTTCTATCTTTCTGAGTTTTAGAACACCAGTTCTTTTTTTCTTTTAATTTTTTTAATGTTTATTTACTTTTGAGAGAGAGAGAGACAGACAGAGAGAGACAGAGCGTGAATGGGGGAGGATTAGAGAGAGAAGGAGACACAGAATCTCAAGCAGGCTCCAGGCTCTGAGCCCTCAGCACAGAGCCCTATGTGGGGCACGAACCCACAGACCACAAGATCATGACCTGAGCTGAAGTCAGACGCTTAACCGACCGAGCCACCCAGGCGCCCCTAGAACACCCAGTTCTTACAAGCACTTGCCTTCAAACCAGCTAAGTAGAGCACTTTTACAAATTAATTTTCACAACCACCACCCGGAGGTAGAGAAACTATCTCACATTTACAACATACATAGACATACGTACCATTCCACAAACAGGGTGCAAGCAAAACCTTAAAGGCCCAGTTTCCTAATATCTCCCTTTTACAAAACACAGCTAAGTGCAAGATGGTCTTACCATTTATGGATCCCTTCATCGGTCGTCTTTCTCAGGAGTCTGATGAATATTGTGGTGGAGCAGAGTTGCCAAAAACAAACGATGGCCTCGTTTGGGAGACTCCAGCCCATAGGGCTGGATGTGCAGATAGATTGTCCTTTCCCAGCGTCCAACGAGGACATGGATTGTTGTATTCAAAGATGCCCAAGGCAGTCAAAGCAGCTGACAGACCAATTGAAGCCCAGGTTACCTCCGTGAATTTTCCCCTCCCCACCCCACCCCCTGCCCCGCTTCAGCTGTGTCCAGTCTGTGGTGTGGCCCATCCGTTGTGGATGGAGGCTCTCAGAAGAGGTCCATAGATGTTCAGCCTGATTCTGGAGACACTACTGGTCCTCTCTTTCCACAGACAAGAGAAAGGTCACTTTTGTCGCTGAGAAAATAACTCATCTGGCTGGATATTTTAGAAAACTCCTCTGGTGACTGTCTGGAAGGTGGCCCAGAGATATTTAGGGTGCATCAAAGCAATGCCGGCCTGATAGAATTAGTTAGGAAGTGTTCTTTCTCCTGAATTTTTTGGAAGAGTTTGAGAAGATTGGTGTCAATTCTTCCAATGTTTGGTAGAATTCACCAGTGAGGCTGTCAGATCCGGGGCTTTTTTTTTGTCAAGTGGTCTTCGATTACAGCCTCAATCTCCTCCCTAGTTATGTACGAATCTCTTCCGATATTCTCTTTCTTTGTGATTTAGTCTTGGTAGGTTTTCTAGGTCTAGAGATTTGTCCATTGTATCTGGATTCTCCAATGAGCTGGAATACACTTGTTGATAGCACTCTAACCCTTTCTACGTCTGTAAGGAGTCAGTGGCAATGCAGTCATTGAGTCTTCTCTGCCTCCACCGGCAATCCGGCTAGCAGTTTGGTGTTTTCAAAGGACCAGCTCTTGGGTCCATTGATTTTCTCTTTCGTTTTTCTAGCCTCTGTTTCATTTATCTCCGCTCTAATCTTTATTATTTCCTTCCCTTTGCTACCTTTGGCTTTTTCTAGTTTCTTAACTTGCACGTCTATGGTGTTGATTTAAGATCTGTCTTGATGTTTACTGTGAGCGTTTACAGCTATAAATTTCCCCCTCACCACTGCTTTGTTGTTTTCCAGGAGTTTTGACGCGTCGTGTTTCATTTCCCTTCACCTCTACATATTTTTGCATTCCACTGTGATTTCTTCCTCGACACATTGGTTCTTTGAGAGTGTGTTTTCAGTTTTCAACAGCTTTTTAAATGTTCCACTCTTCCTTCTGTTACCGATTTCTGACTTCATCTTCTTGTGGTTGGAAAAGATACTTTGTATGATATCTATCTTGTAAAATCTACTGAGACTTAACTCGTGACCTAATGCAAAGACTGTCTCAGAGAAGGTCCCGCGTGCCGTTATTGTTGGGTGGGGTCCCGTGCCTGTCTGTTAGATCTGGTTGGGCTATCGTGTTCTTCAAATCCTCTGTGTCCTTACTTACCTTCTGTCTGGTTGTTCTGTCCATTATTGACAGTGGGGTATTGAAGGCTCCAACGATTATTATAGAACTATTTTTCCCTTCAGTTTTGTCGATAATGGCCTCTCATTATGTGTGTAAATGTTTATCATTTTTTCTTCTTGCTGTACTGAACCTCTTAATTCATATAAAATGTCCTTCTTTGTCTCTTGTAACATTTTCTGATTTAATGTCTGTTTTGTCTGGTATTATTACAGCGACTCCACCCTTTCTTTTGGTTACTATTTGCATGGATTATCTTTTTCCTTCCTTTCATGTTCAACTTTTTTGTGTCTTTGGATCTGAGTCCCTTGTAGGTAACAGATAGTTGGATCCTATGTTTTTATCCATTTCACTAATCTGTTTAATCTGCTTATATTTAAAGTCATTACTGATAAGGAAGGAATTCCTTCTGTGGTTTGCTCTTTGTTTTCTATATGCCTTAATTGCTTTCTGTCTCAAATTTTCTGCATGACTATCTTCTTTTGCATTTAGTTGATTTTTTTGTAGTGAAACATTTTAATTCCCTTCTCATTTCCTTTTGTGTATGTTCTGTGGCGTGTGTGTGTGTGTGTGTGTGTGTGTGTGTGGTTGTGTGTGGTTACCATGGGATTGCTTTTAACATCCTAAAGTTACAACATTGTAATGTCAATTTATACCAGCTTAACCTCAATAACACATGAAAACTCAGCTACTTTACAGCCCTGACCCCACCTTCTTTCAGTTGTTAATGTCACAAAATTACATCTTTATGCATCTTGTGTCCAAAAGCGTAGATGAATAATTAGGTTTTTAAATATATCAGTCTCTTAACATAGAGAACAAAAAGTAGAGCTACAGACCAAAGTCATAACAGTACTAGTGTACATAATTGTCTGTCTATTTACTTTTACTGGAGATTATTTCTTCAGAAGGCTTTGAGTTACTTGTTCAGTGCCCTTTCATTTTAACCTGAAGGATCCCCTTCACTGCAGGGCCGGTCTAGTCATCAGGGCAAGGCTTTCAGCTTTGGTTGATCTGGGAATGTCTTCATTTCTTCCTCATTTTTGAAGGACAGTTTTCCCAAATGTAGGATTCTTGGTTGACAGCTTTTTTCCTTCAATGCTTTAAACACATCAACCCATGCCTTCTAGCCTCCAAGGTTTCTGATGAGAAATCTCCTCACAACCTTATCAGTGAAAATATGATGAAAAGCAATCTTCCTCTGAGCTTTATAGATGTTAATAATGAGCCTTATCGTGTTTTACACAACACAACATTTCCTGATACGTTGTAGCTCCATTTTGAGACCAGGAACTGCGTATTTTAAGTGTAGACATTACGAGGTCTATACAAGCCAAAATTACAGTTTTCTAAACTTGAAGTGAAAAGGCCACTGAACCATCTTATAGATTTTGATTTCTAACAAAGTAAATATCAATCTTGAAAAGCCCACACAAACAAACAAAAAGCCCATTGGGGGTCTTTTTTTTTTTTATTGAGTAAAGGGGTTTTGGGAATAAAAAGTGAGGAAACCACTGTGGTCTCAGACATCCCCAGCCATGATTGCATAATTGGCCCATTTCTTGCTGTGCCCTCACAAAGCCCCATGGTGAAGTCATGGCAAGACCTGTCTATATAAGACCCTGGCTCGGCTGGGTGTTTGGTCTTTACAGCCCAGGAAGCTTTGGTGACCTGTCGGCCTCTGACCCTAGCTAGTTTGATTTCGACTTCTCTTTTTTTCATTTTGTTTATTTATTTTTTTATTTTCATTTTTCTTTTTTCTCTACTCCTTTTCTCTCCCAATTTTTTTTGCCTTTTTCTGTTTTTAATTTTTTTCTTTTTTTCTCCTTTTTTAGTTTTTCTTTTTCTCAATTTTTCTTCGTTTCCTCCCTTCATTTTCTTTGTGTGTGTGTGTGTGTGTGTGTGTGTGAGTGTGTGTATGCACGTGTGTGTGTTTTTCATTTGTTTTTTTGTGTTAGCGTTTTAGTACAGTTAGTATAGTTCATATTGTTAGTATAGTTCATACTGTTAGTATAGTTCATAAGCATAGCATTGTTAGTAGTGGCAAATTTTGTAGGTTGGTATTGTTGGTTAGCATAGTCCGTGTAATTAGCATTATTTAGCGTTAGTATAGTTAGTAGGTCACCATGCTTCAGGGGCGCAAGGCCATTACCGCTGGTGAGGAGGACATCTGTATTTACGAGATCCCCGAGACCACCAGTGAGGACAGCGTCCCTCCCAGGAAGCAGTCTGATGTGATGTTCATCAGGAAAACCCAGAAGGACCCCGCTGGCCTCCAGGGACTTTGTCGTGAAGCCCAGAATATGAAGACCTCAAGTCACCCAAGTATTGTCAAGTCACTCGAGGTGATCAACACCAAGGAAATGTTAGTCCTCCTTTCAGAATATGTAAGCAGAGACAACCTGTGTGACAATTTTACGCACCGTGGCCAAGTGATGGAGGAGGTTCCAGACAAATTCTGCCAGCTGTTATCGGTGGTGGAGTACTGCCACCAACAAGGTATGATAGGCGGGTATCTGAAGCTAGAGACACTGCTTTTTGACAAGAAGCTGAAGGTAAAACGCACAGGGGTTGGACTGAGCATCCAGTTTGCTGGCTACAAACTCAACACTTTCTGGGACAGCCCCCCTTATTCTGCCCTGCGACTCTTCCTGCAGCAAAGGGAGGACAACCCTTCTGCAAACGCTTGGAACCTGGGGGTGGTTTGGTACTGCTTGGCCACCGGGTTGGAGCCATTTGAGGGGGAAGTCTTCTGGGACGCGGAACGAAATATCGAAAACAGGGAACACAGTGCTCTTATTTTCATGTCCCTGGAGAGTGAAAACATGTGGTACACGTTGACAACTATCCAGCCCACGATCAGCACACCAACCACAGTCCGCTCCTGGAGCTCCATCGCAACCTGTTCCAGCACAGGCCTGTCCTCAGAGCGGAGTAGTCTGACCTCTGAAGGGACCAGCATAGGGACCACGATTAGCGGGCCCAGATGCAACTCACCAGCCACAAACTCCGACACCAGCAGTGAATACAGGCAGCCAGGGAGGATGTCCCTAGAGCCAAAAAATCAGGTTCTCAAACCTCTTGATAAATTAAAAAATGTATTCAAAAAGAACAATAAAATACAACCCCCAAAAAATGCAAATAAATGAGAGCCATAAGAGAGCCACGTGTCCGTGCCTTAATTTTATTTTGTTTTTTAACTTTAAAGGAACTTAAATGTTTGTTTTGAAAGAGAAGAGACAGTGCGAGTGGGGGAGGGACAGAGAGAGAACCCCAAGTCTACTCTGTGCTATCAGCTCGGAGCCCAACGCAGGGCTCCAGCTCACAAAACAGATGGTGACCTGAGCAAGACCAAGAGTGGGATGCTTGAGCCACTGAGGCCCACCCAGGAGCCCCGTCCCTGCTTTTTAAGTGCAGGGAACGATGCTGAGCTCCAGGAAGCCTGGAGACATGGCACAGGAGATTGGCCAGGACGACGGGTGGGACCAGATCCAGAACAGCTTCACAGGCTAGAGGAGTGTCGGTGGGATAGTGACCTGCTGGATTTGGAGTTGTAGGAAGCACAAGGTGGAGGTGAAGTTTTGGAGTGATGGGGGGTTCGTGGGTCTGGAGCCGATGGCCAAGGAAGAATTCGTGAAGAAGTCTTTGGTGCAAAAAGGTGATTTTATTAAATCACGGGGACAGGTCCCATGGGCAGGGAGAGCTGCACTGGCGTCGTGACGGGTAGCTCATTATATACCCTCAGGTTGGGAGGGGGTTAGGGAGAGAGCCAGAATTCCTTGGAGACTTACTCTAGGACTCAAGGTTCCAGGACCTTGAGGGGCTAGCTGTTGCCAGGAAAATGCCATTTCTTGCTGTTTAATGAAACCTCAGCCATGAGACCCATTAGATGGATCTGGGCAGGCCATAAGCGTGGAGGATGATTGCCAGCATACATGTTGTGGGGGTTGAGATGAAGTAGATTTGTCATTATTTGTCATAATGGCGTGTGGGCAGCAGGGGCCCCGGGGGGTGGGTCACAATGGGGTGTGGGCAGCGGGGGCCCCGGGGATGGGTCACAATGGCGTGTGGGCAGCGGGGGCCCCGGGGGTGGGTCACAATGGCGTGTGGGCAAAGGGAGCCCCGGGTCCCCTTCCAGGGACTGCCCAACTGGTGGGGAAGGAATGAGCTGGGTGGAAACACTCTGGATATCACCCTCTCTTTCCTGTGCA
The DNA here is from genome assembly GCF_024362965.1 of Panthera pardus. NCBI lineage: Eukaryota > Metazoa > Chordata > Mammalia > Carnivora > Felidae > Panthera > Panthera pardus. Next base: position 58,718,546 of record NW_026526777.1, on the reverse strand, counting down.
CCCACTGGGGACCAGACCTCAGCCAGTGGATGTCCCAGCTCTCCCTACCCCACCCTCCCCCCTGCTGTCCCCCTCCTCCCTTCTGCCCTGGGTCCAGACTCACCTGCTGTCACTGGCCACAGGTGCAGGGTCCATCATGGCCCCCTTCCCTTCATGTCTCACTTTGGCCACCTCCAGAAGCTGACTTGGATGACCACGCATAGCAGGCTCTTTTTGCCCAGATGTTGGGTCAACAGTAATCCACTTATCTCACTGGAAAGTCTTAAGACACCACATAAAACCAAATCATGGCTCTGTGCCCTCTGTATACATGACAGAGAACCCCAATATAACAGACTGGTGAGGAAGGAGGTGGGGTGAGATCAGAGGGTCCCTAGTAATGGCCCCCGAGTTGTAACTACTGAGGGGCTTGTCACCTCTGCGTGCCCCAGGAGATTCACTCCTCTCTCCCCTTCGTCCCCAACCAGAAACACTCCAGATTTGTGCCAGCAGACTGGTTGTCTGTACTGTGTTTTAAAGGACAAGGAGTGCGTAATTCACTCGTTTATTCACTCAATAAACACGTTTACATGATGGTATATATGGTGGAGGTTCCATGGGGCACAGGACCCAGTTCCTGCCCTTCAGAGCTGAGGCCACTGGGAATAGGTAAGGGAGTGTGGAGTGCAGTTCCAGAGTCAGGTTCAGATCGCAGCTCTACCACTGACTCGCCATGTGACCTTGGGGAAGTCACTTAACCTCTCGGGGCCTCAGTCTTCCCACCTATAAAATGCATACACTAGTGATGCCTGCCTGGAGGACAGCTGTGAAATTGAAATAAGGTCATTTAGAGAAGCTCTGGGAACACTGCCCAGGGCAAAGTGCGGCAAGTATTTACTGCTCATTTAGCGGCCATTACTGAGCACCTACTATGTGCCAGGCACCAGGGATGCAGCAGTGATGGAGACACTGATGGGGTGCTAGGCCCCAGAGGGGTAGACAGGTGAGCAGTGCGGAATACCCAGGAGACCCCAGGTGTGGGAAAGCAGAGGCTCCTGGGGATCACACTCCCTCCACCTTTTCCTGCCCTGAACCTACAGCTGCTGGCCCCTCCTGCTCACCTGCCAGCCAGACCCCATTGTCCTGTGGCATCTGGGGAGCGCTTTGCCAATTGCCTGCCTCAAAGGTGCACTTGTCCTAGCTCTTGCCAGCTGGGGGACCTCAGGACACTGCCTTGGCCTCTCATCACCTGCTTTCTTTCTGTGAGGGAGGACCCAGCCCCTTCCACGGTGGTTCAGCAAGGAGCAGGGGACAGAGTGGATGGCATCCAGCCAGCAGGGTCAGCTCCTGCGGTGACCGGAAAGCAGCTGGTCAGCTTTAAACACACCTGCAGCTCCCCTGTGGCTCGCGGAGCCTCGTGGTCTGTGGTCTGCAGAGGCGGCCCAGGGCAGGTGATGTATCTGTGCCCCAGGTGTGGTGGAGGGGGGTTAATTAAAAAGGTGGCTGGGAGGTGAATTTCTGGAAACACAAATTGGAAACCAGTGGAAGCTATTGATCTGCCTAATGGGAAGCCGATGGTTTCTGAGCGTGCAGACAGCTCCGGCACAGGCAGGTGGCAGGAATCGATGTGGCCCCTTCCCCGAGCTGATCGGCCCCAGGTGCACTGGGAACATGGGTCGGGGAAGGGCCGAGGAGGTGCCCACAGCCTCCAGGTGGGGCCCTGGGGTACTGATTCTGGCTCAGAGCTGGGGAGCCTGCTGCGTTTCTGCTTGGGGTCCTCATCAGAGGAACTCCTATCCTGCCTCAGTTTCCTCATCTGGAAACTCCCGACCCCTGGTATTATTGTCAGGTTAAGTGGGTTGTGAAAAATACCGTCCTCAGTGCTGGATACACGGTAGTAAACACCCTGGCGCACGTCTCAGCCTTCCTGGAGCTCACACTCTAGTGGGTGTGACACACAATGAGCAGATACAGTTTCAGGGAGAACTGCCTGTGCAAAGGCCTTGAGGGGGGAGGACCCGGTGGCCTGCAGTTGGCAACAGTAGCCTGTAATGTGAATAGACATCACCGTGGCAATCCACAAATATCCCCCAAATTTCAGATCCCCACACCCCCAGGGGACTGCGGCACCATTGCGGAGAACCAGTGATGTGGATCTGCTCGTTTCCTTTTCACGGAGTCCCTGCGGCATACACGTAATTTTATGCCCGTTACACAGATAAACAAAGTAGAGCTCAGAGACGCTTGGCCAGGGCTGAAGGCCACACAGCTAGGAAACCGAGCCTCCAGTGCAGTGCTTTGCCACAGCTCATGGAGCGGGCGTGGCTGTATTCCTTTGGTGTCCCCGCACTATCACAGCAGGGCTGGGCCCAGGGCCTGGCTCACCAGCCCCGGCCCATCTTGGGCTGCGCTGCTCTAGAATGTAGGCAGGTGACTGTTCACACTGCCCCTGGTGAGTGGATGCCATTGAGGCGTGGGCAGACTTTATCAAGCTCCGGCTGGTGCCTGGGCTCCTGTCTCACCGCACCCCCTCCTTCCCTCCCTAGACCAGAGTCATTGTGAAAGCACTTACTCATGAAATGCTCTCTCATGATTTGGGTGGGGAAGATGGCCAGTGTTAGTCTGCTTATTGATCGCTGGACTTTATAAGGGTTTATCTCTGAAACAATAAAACTGAAAGATGGCCTCTAAATTTATATCTCCAGCCTATATCTCCACCGCCTCCCCCCCCCCCCCCCCCCGCCAATTCCAGGCTTTTTAGCACCAGTGGCCCTTCAGGCATCACACTGTCCATCCACCCAAGGGCCTCCTGGGTCTCCGTTTCCTTTCTACTGTCTCAGTAGGGGGAACTTTTATAAGCACAAACCACATCATGTTGCTGGTTTGGAACACCCGATGCTTTGCACTTTGCCCAAAATCTAGATTCCCCATCACACCTGCCCCGCCTCCCCCTCTACCTCCCCTGAAGGGGCACTCCCCTTCAGACACTCCGTTCCCCTTGCAGCTCATCAAGTACACAGGGTGTTCTCTGGCCTCAGGGACTTTGCACTGGCCACTCCCTGTCTGAACCACTAGTATCCCAGGTCTTTGCATGACTGGTGCCTTGTCACTATCCAGGTCTCAGCTCACAGGTCACCTCCTTGGGAAATACTCCCGGACCATCCCCAGACACCTTCATGGTGCGTAGTGCCCTCTCCAAGATTTGAGTGTGCACCTGTGCACAAGCTTCCCGTCTATCCCTACCCCCATGGTAGCAGGAACTGTCTTTCCTACTTACCGCCCAATCCCCAGGGCCTAGGCCAGGGTTCGGTAAACATTTGTACAATTAATCAATGAACAGAGTGTGAGGCTTTGCAAAAATTCAGCCAGAGACACAACCTGACTTGGCCCGGAATTCTGGGCTTTGCTGGATTTACCCGCACTTGGCATTGTGCTGGGTCTGCCCGCCACCCCCTCCACCAGTCCCAAACCACTGACCTGAGGATAGGTAACTCTGTGGTGTCCTCAGCCCCTGGCTCTGTCCCAGCTCGGAGGGCGGGCCTCAAGGGGATGTCCTGGAGGCCGGTCTGCACTGAAGGTCCAAGCCCTCTGTGTGTGTTGAGGGGAAATGCCTCACCCTGGGCTGCCAACCCCAGCAGAGGAAACCACCCCAACACCCAAGGGGTTAGGACTTGAGGATGAAGTTTCACCAGGCAGTTGAGGAGAGAGGGAAGAGTGTCCTGGGCAGAGGGAACAGTGTGTGCGAAGGCCTAGATGTAGGAAGAGCCTGGTATAAAGACAGAAGAGGAAAGAGCCAGCCAAACCTCATTTTGGAAGGAGGACTATGGTCTTCATCTGTCTCATTTGATCTCCCCCACCACTCTATGCTAAGGAGGAGTCAGTGGAGCTTCACTCAAGGTCATGGGGAAGTCTTCCCACATGGACCCTTGTACCAGCCTCCTCCCTGCCCTCCCTGTTCCTGCCCTTGCCACCCTGCTATCTGTTCTCAGCACAAAGCCAGAGGGGCCCTCCCAAAGCTCCCACCTTAGAGTAAAGGCCAAGGCCATCCAAAGCCTGCACCAGCCAGTCCTCTGACCACCCCTCCTCCACTGTCCCCATCACTCCCTCTGCACCAGCACAGCGGACTCCTCGCTGATCCTGGAACACACCAGGCACACTCCTACCTCACTCAGGGCCTTTGCACGTGCTGAGCCCTCTGCCCAGAACCACCTCCTTCATTGCTGGTTCTGCTTTTATAGGGAGATAAGGTGAATTGGGCATGAACAGGGAGCACTTTGAGGTTGAGAGGTCTTTCCTGGTATCTAAAGCTGCCCCAAGGGAGACCTTTTGGGGAACACTGATGGCTATTTTCCTAAAACTTAGGGCCAAGAAGCCCTCCCAGAGCTGGAGCCCCAGGGTGATCTGGGAGAAGTCCCATTTACCTTGGCCTGCTTCATTCCTGTAAATACTGACTTTGGCTTCCCAAAAGATCGAGCTCTGCCAGTGATGTGACTTAAGCGGGGCCTCTAAGGGCTACGGATGCCTGGGCCAGCACTCAGGCACAGAATGGCCACTACCCATAAGCCCCACCTGGTGCCGCCTCCGCTCTTTCTGAACAGAGGACGGTAGTGACCTCCGTGACCACCTGAGGGACCTGAGCCTGAAAAGCATTTGTCTCACTGGCTCTGAGAAGATGCAAGTCTTAGTGGTATTAAAACGTCAGATTCTCATGAAATGCCATCCAGCACACCTGAAGTGGCATCCCCTCCCACCCCACCGAGTACTTATCAGCACCCCCAGGCCGGAGTCTGACACGCCCACGTGCCCAACTCTGGCATCAACTTCCCCAGGTGGCAGACACAGGCAGCCTAGTCCAGCTGCACCCATTCCTGGACCTGAAACTCCACTCAGGTCTCTGCTCAAGTGTCGACTCCTAACCCCTCTCCCCATCTTATCCCAGTTCCTTCTCCTTCAGGGCACTGTTGGCTACCTGACATGTGACATAGTCATTGTGCAACAGCTTCGTCGGTAGGTAATTTACATACTAGAAAACTCACCCGCTTAAAGCATGCAAGGCAACGGTTTTAGTATATTCAGAGTTGTGCAACCATCACCACTGTCTAATTTTGTGATGTTTGCATCACCCATAAACCTATACCCATTAATAGTCATTCCCCGTTATTACCCCCATCTTCCAAGCCCCTGGCAACCACTTACCCATTTCCTGTCTCTGTGGACTCGCCTGTCCTGAATATTCCTATAAACGGGACCATGCGCTCTGTGGTCTTTTGTGACCGACTTCGTTCATGGAGCAAAGTGTTATTTCTAATCATCCATTTCCCCCTACCTCAGGGCCTTTGCACTGCTGCTCCCTTTGCCGTGAATGTTCTTTCTCAGATACCTCTGCGGCTCCTTCTTTCACTCCCCTCCTCAGCAAGGGTTTCCCCAACCCCTATTTAAATGGGTAATTCTCGCCCTCTTCCTGGCCCTTCCAACCTTACCAGCTTTGCTTTCCTTCAGAGATCTTAGCTTCCCCCCACTCCCCGACATCGCTGCACTTCCCTATGATTCTGTTATCAGCCTCCCCAAAAGTCAGGGACCTTGTCTCGCTCACTGCTCAGTGCCCCCAAAAATGGCTGCATGTAATAGCTGCTCTGTGTTGGTTGAATGAAGAAATTCCGGGATCTTCTGGGATCCTTTTAACCTTATTCAGAGCCAGCCTAGGGTCTGGTGAGGCCATGAGCCACCTGGGGGCTGGCATGCATCAGGAGCGCTATCACCCTGGGATGCTCAGTTTCTGCCTCTAGATGCTGCCACAGTGCTCAGGGTTCCAGGGGCCGAGCTCAGCAAGGGCCTTAAGTGTCCGAGGCCTTCGGTGCCCACGAAGGGCAGCTGGGCATCTCCCACAGTGCCATGGAGCTGGCCATGAGGACAAGGTCTGCAAGCAGGGCTCAGTCCTCAGCCTTCCCCGGTGACAAATGGCTGATAATTAATGTTTGTCCCGCACGTTATTGATCAATTTAAAGTCGAGTGCGCAGCCAGAAGCAATTCTGAGGGAAAAAAATGTTCAGCCCCACATCCTCCTCATTCTTACTCATCAATCACCAATTTTGCAGGCAGCTTATTAAAATGTAGAGAAAAGCGTGGCTGGAGAAATAAAAATCCCTTAAAGGCCCAGAGATGGTTTATCAGCGTTTTGCAGATGCGGAGGCAAAGGGTGGGGAGAGGGGTGTCAGGAATGGCAGAGCTGAGGGGCCAGGCCCCATTTCACAGAGGGAGGGGCTGAGGCCAGATCCTCAAAGGTGAAGGGCAATGGTGTGATATCCAGAAGGGTTCATGCCAGCCCAGGATCATGGCCAGAGGATTGAGCCCCCAGCCCAGGAGGGGTGTGGAAGGGGGGGAGGGGGGCGGAGCTTGCATAACATGCAAGCAGACAGAAGGAAGATCCCATGTGGAGGACTTAGTGACCGAGGACAGCGGATCTAGATCCAAATGCAGGGCAGGGGAAGACCATTGCTTTGGAGTTAGGTAGATCTGGATTCAAACCCCAGCTCTTCTCCCGACCAGTGGTATTAGCGGGTAAGTCACTTTCTGTCTTGGAGCCTCAACTTCCTCCTGAGCCAGGAGAAAACCAGACCACTCTCAAAGGTTTGCAAGCATGGAAGGAGACCACGTATACGAAGGTCTGGGAGACTTTAGGCAGAGAATAGATGCTCAGTAAATGAGAACTATCTCTGAAGGCCCAGAACTGGTCACAGACCACAGCTGGTGTTTCTTCCGTGTCTCCGGAGGGCATGAGGATGTATTTTGAGTCTAGAGCCAAGCAGGTTTGCCCTCTGCTAGGACAGTCTTTCCAAGTACCAGAAGTCTGCTATGCTTTTGCTTGTCCTGTTTCTTTTCTGGGAGTGTGCTTTCTTGTCTCCTTCCCCTAGGGAACTCTTACGCATCCTTCAAAACCTAGCTCATACGGCACCTCCTCTGTGCTGCCTTCCCAGTACTGTCAGTTGCTTGACTTCTGTGTTCCAAACATACTGGATTCTTGCGAGATTGTGAATCCCTTGTGGGAAGGGCCTTGCTTTGTGCTGCCTCAGGCGGTGACATAATACCTTTAATTGGATGAATAACTAAAGGGATGAGCAAATAAATGAATGGCCATTTACCCCTTCCCTGATGTCACTTAGAGGCCTGTCCCCCGCCATCCTTTGCCTCCATGACTGTGAACTTCTCAAGAGCCAGAGCCTGGTCTAAGGGTTTTGCCTTTGTCTGTCTCCCACTGGCCAGGTCCGTTCTTGATACATACTAGCTACTCAAAAGATGTCAGAATGACCGAGAGGGAAAAGAGGAGATGGGAAAGCTGAGCCCATGTTTAGTAAGCACCTACTAAGAGTCAAGGGTGGTGCTGAGCATTTTTACCTGTATGATCCTTTTTTTAGCGTCATACCAAGCTCATGGTGCAGATGTGGGTACTGGGGCAGAAGGACCCAGATATGTGCAGGAGCCAGAATTTAAACCACAGAGTCTGAATGACCCTTGAGAGCTGTTGCCATTTCATGATGATGCCTTCCAAAGGCGTTCATGCATGCATGAGTGACTTAATGAGTACACAGATAAATGAATGAATTACAGAGTTCTCAGGAGAAGCCTGCTGCCTCCTTCCTCTCTCACGCCAGTCCCTCTGCCTCCTGCCCAGGCCTTTTTCCGGTACAGCTGGGTCAGCGCTTTTATTTGGGGCTGTAGAATGAGACCTGGCCCGCCCCATGCCTTTGCAGGACTCCTACCTCCCTGCAGATTTTCCTGTGCGCCGCCCCCCTCCTACACCCCACCTTTCCTTGCTCTGCAGCTGCTGGCCCTTCCTGCTCCCCTGCCAATCAGACCCCCATTGTCCTGCCACATCTGGACTGCTCTGCAAATTGCCAGCCCCGAAAGGCTCACTCAGCATTCTCTGCAAGAAGACGTCCAGGCTTCATTCACAAACACGCGTTCCTAAAAGGCTGGTGATTGTGTCCTCAGCATCCCCATTAGGGCCTACCTGGAGACTTGGAGTGGCAGAAAAAGCCCCAGATGGCTGGGGAGGGAGGGGTGATGGAGCAGGAATGGAGCTTGGCCTCTGGGAAGTGCAGGGCATTCATTACAATATCCTTTGCTCCATCAGCTGGCCGCCAAAGCCTGTGTTCCTGCCTCTTGAGAGGTAGTGTCTCCCTAATAGGGCTGCAAGGATGTCGGCGGGAAGGCTGTTAACACCCCGAGGGCTGGACCTGCCCCGGGGTTCTGGTTCAAGAAGCCTGGGGTGGACATTTGATGCTTTGGTTAGGGGAACCATGAAGAGGCTTCAGGAAGGGCGAGACCCTGCCCAGCTGGGCTCGCCTCTGGGGAAGGCAGTGACCATCTGGACCGGGTCACACACAGCCCAGGGGAACCAAGGGACAGGGATGGTGGCAGTCTCTGGCTCATTTGCCTGTGCAGTAAGCCTAGAGCAAGGTGAGGAAGAGGGAGGGTGCTCAGAGAGCAAGATCTGACTGGTGCCAGCTCACTGATGACCATGGTCACTACCATGGTGAAACAGCAGCAGTGGCCCCTCTGAACCCCTACCGTGCGCCAAGTACAGAACACCTACCTCGCTTAGGTTCTGATTTGACATCAGTGAAGTCTTTGTTTGTGAATAATCTGAATGTGCCCCTCTGCTTTCTGGGGAGGTAATGATTGAACTGAACTCCCACCCTCCCTGAATTTCCAGTAGAAGCCCAGAGAGGGCATGCACTCTACCCCAGGTCACACAGCTTAGCAGGTGCAGGACTCACTGAGAGAAGGTCCTCGTGAACATGTGGTTGCTGGAATCAGTTGGCCTGGGTTTGGCTCCTGGGCCCCTCTGCTCAGCCGTGTGGTGAGAGACAGACCCCGAGCTTCACTGTCCTCAGTTTCTACTTCTGTACTATGGGCCTGAGGAGAAGACAGAGGCTGCTGTGACCACTCACGCTCAACCCCCCATCAGTGGACGTGGCTGCTTCTCTGCCACCACCTCCTTATGGCAAACCTGAGAGATGAGGAGCCTGAGGGTCAGGGTGAGGCGGTCCCCAGGGTCACACAGTGCAGTCCCCTCCTGAGACATCGCTTCTCCTTTGGAAGCTGCTTTTAGAGGCTCGTGGCCTCCTGGGAGACCGTGTGCAGGCTGTGCTCACCCTGAACCTGGTATCAGAGCCGGGGTGAGGATCTTCCTGAGCACAGGCAGGGCAGGGCCAGGCCTATAAGCTCCTCACAGGGCTGTAGGAGGCAGGACTCAAAATGCCTTGGATTAAAATACATAAGAAAAACGGACAGTGGAAATTGATAAATGCGAAATTAGTGTCCTCATGGTAGGATATGGCAGCTGACCAGGCACAGCGCGGCCCACCTCCCTGGGCTCTCAGAGCAGACTGCCGAGGGACACCGTGTGACTTAGGACCTGGGTGGGTCACTGAGAAGTGACAGTATCTGAGTGGGACCTTCAAGTCTGACTTAGTGCATGGGTGAGGCCACTGAGGGGTGACTTTGGACCTGGGTGGGGCTAAAACAATCCCACGCACGGAGATGTTGCCAAAAGGATCCAATCTAGAAACAAGATGCTAGGGACTGGTGTGGGTGTGGAGGTGGTGAGTGGTTTCATGGGCAGGCCTGGGAGGGAGCCAGGTCTGTTGGGCCTCTCTGGACCTCCTTGAGTCCCAGAGGTTTGGGGTTTTGCCAGCAACTCTTTCCAGGACTGTGTGGCAGCCACATTCTGCCCTCTGCTAGGACATCGTAGTATTACACCCCATGACATTGGGCTTGGGGCAACACCAGGGCTTCCCTGAGAACTTCATGGGGACATCCCTGGGATCCAGAGTCCTCAGGGCTGGCAGAGCCTCCCAAGGCCTTCTTCTGCCCCTGATAGACCCTTGCTTTTTTAGTCACGGAGACGGGGAACTCACTCCTTTTTGCAGTCAGCTTCAACCCTGCACAGCGCGGATCAGCTTGGCCCAGAAGGCGTTGCATTTGGCTCCCTCCTGGTGTCATCTCTGCTCTCTGGGTTTCAGGACTGCCTGTAGAGCCTGGGGGTGCTGAGCTTCCCTCCACCAGGCTGCCCTGCTCCAGACCGGGCTGTCTGGTTCCTCCAGGCCCTGCCCACCCTAGCCCTACACAAGCTGCCTTATGCCTGCTCATCTTCCATGGGGAGCTCCAGACCAAAGAGACTTGGCAGGAGCTCCAAACAGCTGAGCACCCCCCCCTCCCCTGGAGGGTGAGGCTTTCTCAGGAAAATCCCTGCAGATCTCCCAGACTTGCCTGTGTCTTTGTTTCTATGCCAGAGATGCTCAGTGTCCCTGGATCCAAAGGGAGGCTGACAATGGGCCAGGAGTTGAGGAATGGCTGGATATGGACAAAGGGGTGAATGGCTGGCTCAGAGAGGCCAGCCAGGGTGAGGCCGCCGCACAGGCGGGAGCTGGGACTTCTCTGGAGCATCATGGGCAGGTCCCACAGGGGGCTCTCAGGACCTTCCACGCCCAAGTTCCTGCTCCTGCAGGAGCCGCAAAGGAGGGTATTCTCAGGGAGGCCAAGGAGAAAGGAGAGGAGAGGGGTAAGTTGGCAGGCTTGGTGGTGAAGGAAGAGGACCGATCACTTGAGTAAAAAGCCCAGCGACTTTATCCGTCATCATGTAAGCAGACTCGTTCATTTGCTCGTTCCTCAAATATTTTTTGAGTACAAGCACACCTAACCTTATTGCGCTTTGCAGATACTGCATTTTTTTTTTTTTTTTTTTTTTTTTTTTTTTTTTTTTACCAATCGAAGGTTCGTGGTGACCCTGCTTTAAGCAAGTCGGTCGGCACCCTTTCTTCTGCAGCATTTGCTCGCTTCACGTCCCTGTGTCACATCTTGGTAATTCTCGCAGTATTTCAAATTTTTTTGTTGTTAATCTATTTGTTCTCGCGATACGTGATCAGAGATTGTTGAATGTTGCTGCTGTAACTGATTTGAGGTGCCGTGAACCGCGTCCATAAAAGATGGGGAATTTAATCGAAAGATGTGCGTGTTCTGACGGTTCCAGCGACTAGCCCCTCCCCTTCCCCCCTTCCTCTCCTCGGGCCTCCCTGTTCCCCAATACACAATAATATTGAAATCAGGCCAGTGAAGAGGCCTACAGTGGCCTCTATGCGTTCGAGTGAAATGAGGACTCCCACGGCTCTTACTTTACGTGAAAAGGTAGAAGTGATTCCGCTTAGTGAGGCAAGCGTGTCAAAAACTGAGAAAGGCCCCAAGCCAGGCCTTGTTCAGCAAATAGCCAAGGAACATGGCTGTGATGCGAATGCGAAGGAAAAGTTCTGGAAGGAAATTCAAAGTGCTCCGCCAGTGAACACAAAAACGGTAAGAAAGTCACGCAGCCTGAACGCAAATATGGAGAAGGTTTTAGTGGTCTGGATAAGAGATCAAACCAGCCACAACATTCTCTTAAGCCAAAGCCTAATCCAGAGCAAGGCCCTGACTCTCTTCAATTCTGTGAAGGCTGAGAGAGGTGAGAAAGCCACATAAGAAATGTCTGAAGCTACCGGAGATTGGTTCATGAGGTTTAAGGAGAGAAGCTGTCTCCCCAACATACGAGTACAAGGTGAAGCAGCAAGTGCTGATGTAGAACCCACAGCGAGTTATCCAGAAGGTCAGGCTGAGATCACGAATGAAGGTGGAGTCACTAACCAGATTTCCAGTGTAGATGAAACAGCCTTCTGGTGGAAGAAGATGCCGTCTAGGATTTTCATAACGAGAGAAGAAAAGTCAATGCCTGGCTTCAAAGCTTCAAAGGACAGGCTGCCTCTCTTGTTAAGGGCTAATGCAGCTGGTGACTTTAAGTCGAAGCCAGTGCTCACTTACCATGCAGAAAATCCCAGGGCCCTTTCTCTCTCTGCCCCTCCCGTGTTCATGCTCTGTCTCTCTCTGTCTCAAAAATAAATAAACGTTAAAAAAAATTAAAACAAACAAAAACATCCAAGTTAAAAAAAATCAGCTTAAAGTGAGCCATTACGTGGATACTGGTGCAAAGGGCACAGTGTTCACGGTGGCAGAGGGTTGAGATTGGCTCATGGACTCCTTCCCGGAGAGGTGGGTGTTATCACCCCACTTTACAGATGAGGAACTGGAGACTGAGGGAGGTAAAGGGCTTGTCTCCGGGCCTCCCGCGTGCACTTGAGGCTCTTTCTGCACCAAGAGACTTTTCTCCCATGAGCGGTGAATTTGGGAGCTCTCCGAAATAGCCGGGGAATGTTCCACATGCAAATATTCCATCCGGTCTATTAACTAAAATCGCAGCAAATAAACTATAATCATAAGACCTATTATTAGTGCGGATGCGCAAGTAATTGCCCTGTGCAGATTTAGACTGTGGGAAGAACGTTCGTCTGGGCTGGGATTTTTACCAAACCCACAGAGGTTGTGACATGTGGAAATAATGAGAAGCTACGGGGTGGTACCCATGTTCCCTCGGATCCAGTGGGGATGAGCCAGGTAGTGTGGCTTGAGATCATCCATTTATGTTTTCAGCTGGTGAACATTTATTAGGCACCTACTGTATGCCAGGGCAACATCAGTGCACTGGGAGATGCTGTGATGACCAAGACAGGTGTTGACTCTGTCCCTGGGGACCCAACATTCTCTTGATGGCAGACAGATGTTGAAAAAGAAGAATAAAAAAAAACAACTAAACAGATTGATTTAAAATACTCTGGATGAAATAAAATGGGCCCAGGGCAGGGGGTGAGGAACATTTCACCAAGGGTGCTCAGGAAATGCCTCCCAAAGAGGTAATTTCTGAGTGGAGACCTAGAGAGTGAGCCGTGCAGAGATTGGGGGGGGGGGGGGCGGCGGGGAGGGTGTTCTGACAAGGGGAATATCATGTGCAAAGGCTCTGAGGCAGGAACAGGTTGGCATGGAACAGAGCGGGCAAAGGGATGAATGAGCCTGGCAGAGCCGTAATGCCAAGCCAGGCATGTGGATTCTATTCTGAGGGCCATGGGAAGCTAGAGAAGGACAGATCTGATTTGTATTTGTGAGATGATGTTCCACAGTCTGAGTTGGCAGTAATCCAGACTAGGGTAGAGAAAGATCCTGACCCTCCCAGAAAAGATTCCCTCTGGTTCTCACTCCTGGGGGTGTCTCTGCGCATCTAGCCTCCTCCAGACCCCTCTCCCGAGGCTGAACCAGCATGGAGACAGGGACAGACCTCTCAAGGCCGAGGACTACTATTTTGCATGCCCTCCCTGAGCCCAGGCTTCCCCTAGTGTGTGTGTGCTGTGGCAGACACATCTCCTGTAACCCTTCTTGTGTCTGTTCCCAGTTGGGGTCTGCTTTTCCCATTTTCCAGGGTAGGAACTGAGGCACAGAGACGGGCAGTCCCTTGCCCAATGTCACACAGCAGGTAAGCGGTTGGTGGAGACCTGAACTGAGGAACTGAGGCCTGAGAACAGAGTCTGTGTCTGCTGTGCCCCCAGCCTGCCCCAGCCCAGTCTGCCCTGGGAACAGCCCTCATCAGACCAGACAGACTATGTCTCTCTGGACAGGGTGACTCCAGACCCCAGCCCTCCCACAAGGGCCCCACTCGTAGCCCAGCTCACCGGCCAGATCAGCCCCAGCCAGCCAGAGAAGAATCACCTTCCAAATCCCCTCTACGGAGAGGACGAGCGGGTGACAGACAGGAAAACTCAGGCCCAGAGCCACCTGGAGACATGGGGAGAGGAGACCGCAGGGCCCGGGCTCCCAGGGTCAACCTTGTCAGTGGTCCTGTCCTCAGGCCCCACCTGGCCTCCAGGTCTGGGGCCTGACAGAAAGAACTAGGACAGCCGCTCCCACCTTCTGGAGCCGAGTGGAGCCTCGCTCTAGGCCCAGACTCCCACACGCCCTTCAGCCCAGGAACGACTTTCCTAGGGAGGCTCCAGACGTGGCCTCGGGGCTTCATGTCCAGCCTCAGTCCCCATCGGTAACACAGGGTCTGGCTCCCAGGCTTCCAGGGTACTGAAGGTGGCGCTTTTGTGCACCATGGACGCTCGGTTCAGCAGGACCCACTCAGGATGCGGCCAGCGCCCAGCCAGTTACACATTGTGCCCAAAGGGTCGCCTTCACAGCATCCTGATTTTGTGACCTCTGAGGATGCTGGTCATCTTTGTGCAACACCTGTCTGGCGCACCCACTCTTCCTGGCTCGCTGCCTACATCCACCCGTCTGGTACCCATGTAGGCCTGTGCGAGGTGCTGGGATGAACCTTTGGAGGGAAAACCAGACTGGAAGGAGCTAGAAGGCGCCCAGCACCGAGGCAGGGCAGGGAGCTGGATTCAAACGTACATGTGACTCCGAACCTATGTGCTGGCCCCTGCAGAAAACGGTATTTTCCCTTATTATATTTAAGCATGTTGTAGAAATTGTGGAAAACAAAACGAAAAGGGAAATAAAGTTGGCCCGTACTTCCAACACTCAGAGGTGGCAACGAAAAATGGTGGCATGTTGGCATGTGTGCTTCCATTTTTCTCTTTGTTTAAAAAAATTTTTTTAATGTTTACTTTTGAGAGACACAGACAGAGTGTGAACAGTAGAGGAGCAGAGAGAGGGAGACAGAATCTGAAGCAAGCTCCAGGCTCCCAGCTGTCAGTGCAGAGCCTGATGTGGGGCTTGAACCCACAAACTGTGAGGGATCATGACCTGAGCCGAAGTCAGACGCTTAATGGACTGAGCCACCCAGGCGCCCCTGGGCATTTTTCTAGCTGTGTGTTACACTCACATCACAGGGTTCATACTACATATATACTTTGAGAACCTATTTTGTTTTAATTTCTTTTTTAACATTTATTTATTTTTTGAGAGACAGAGAGAGACAGGACATGAGCAGGAGACGGGCAGAGAAAGAGGGAGACACAGAATCCAAAGCAGGCTCCAGGCTCTGAGCGGTCAGCACAGAGCCCCACACGGGGCTGGAACTCACGAACTGCGAGATCATGACCTGAGCCGAAGTCAGCGCTTTACTGACGGAGCCCCCCAGGTGCCCCGAGAACCTACTTTTTGCTTAACTAACAAACATTAACATCATTGCTTGTAAACATGTCCTTTAAAGGCTGCCTGCTAGCACGTGCAAAGCTATGCATTTTTAGGCAGCTCCCAATGTTGGACATTTACCTTAATATTTGTTTGGAGTTTTGGTTTGCTCATTGTTCTTATAAATAATGCTGCGATGAACATCTTTGAACATGAAGCTTGGTGCTCATTTGGGATTCCTTTTTGCTAAGAAATGCCATTCTTATGTTATCTCAGGTCCTTGGAGAGGCAAGAGCAGGTCCTAACTCACTGTGGCAGGACAGGGCAGATGGCGGATCCCCAGGAAGGACCTTCAGGGGAGGGTCTGCGGAATGCAGCTTGCAGCTGTGGGCAGGGAGCTCGCCAGGCCTCTTCCCACTGCTCCAGCGGCTCCTTCTCCCTCTCCTTTGCTGGCCTTTGCTTCTGCCCATAAATATCCACATGCCAGGGCTCTGCCCGGCCTTTCCTCTTCAACCCACTCTCTCCCCAACTCTCCCTCCTGGAGCCAGGCCTCCAGCCAGATTCTTATAGCCTCCTGGATGCTTCTCCTGAGCATCCCCGAGGCTCCATACCCCAGCACATCCAAAAGGGGCCGGATCGTCTCTCCTTATACCCTGTACCTCTTCTTGGGTCCCCAGGTAGGTAAATGGCACTACCATCCATCCAATGCCCAAGCTAGGAACCTGGGTGTTGACTTTGACCCTGCGTCACCGTCATACCTCACCCATATGTCTCCCCAACACATTTCTTCTCTCCCATCCCACCCCTTGCTGTATACAGGGCAGAGAGAAGTACCGACTGTCCACCACAGGCCTCCAGTCCTGCCGTTCCCTTTCTCCAGAGGCACTGTCCCCCTGCCTCTAACCTCTCCCCCTTGAACCCATACCCTGCAAAGGGATTTATTTAGTTTCATGTCCCTCCTCAGCATCCTTCCGAAGAAGCCCAAGCCCTTCAGTAAGTTGACTTTCACTGTTGTGCTTCTCACCTCCACGCCTTTACACATGCTGTTCCATATGGATGTAATGCCTTTCCATGCACTGTCTGCCTGACAAGCTTCTAGTCATCCTTTTAGACTCAGCTTCAACATCCTGGAAATGGAAGCTTCCATTTTTCCTTCCTATATCTCTTTTCTCAAAGAACTTGCCCCTCCTTCCCTCATATCATATAGTTTTCTGTGTACCCTTCTATTGAAACAATCACTCAATATTAAAATATCCATTCAGAATTATAACTATTAGAAGGTAAATGGATTAGGACTTTTGGTTGCAAGTGACAGAGTGTCCACTTCAAACTGGCCTAAATGAAATGAGATTCTCACATATCCCCAAAGCTTCAGGCATGGCTAGATCCAGAAGTTCCAGTCCTGACCCTGGACCTGTCCCTCTTCTGCTCTGAGTCTAGCTTCCCCCTGCATTGGCTTCCTCCTCACGGGGCCCAATGGAAAGTGCTGGCTCATCCCTTTCACATTTAAGTTTGAATTCAAGTTCAGAGCTTCTCTCTTGCGACAGTGTCAGTGAAGCCTGGGCCTGCCTCTCCTGGGCCCAGCTTGAGTGCCATGCCTGTTCTTGGGAGCAGAGTCAGGCCCACCTGAGCCCCAGACACTGAGAGGGATGCAGGGGTGATTGCCAGGAGGGGAGGCAGCTGGGCAGGGAGAGGTGTTGGCTGTCAAGGCCTCAAGATGTGTTCCCTTCCTCCGGGCAGGACACATGGCTTTTTATCTCACCTTGTACCCCCACTGCCTAGACTGGGCCAGGCCCAAAGCAAGAAGTAGTCGGCATTCTATGGATGGAGATACAAGCGAATAGAGAATTAGTGCTGCTCTGTGGTCAGGAAATGCTCATGGCCCTGTGAGCTGGGGGCTGGGCACACTTGCTGGTCCCCAGCCACACACGCAGCCCAGCATGACTTCGCAGATTCCCATGAAGACCCAGGAGGAGACCACCCAGCAGACCAGCCTGTGGCAATGATATAAGGTGGCCATAGAGGACTGCTGTCCCCTTCATATGGGCCTGAGGCCTTTCCACTCTGTTTCTGAGGAGCGGTGCCAGTCACCAAAAATAGACACAGATAGACACACACACACACACAGGCGGATGCACACACACACAGGCACGCAGAACCCCACAGCTGAGGCAAGCAAGATGGATTCCTGGAGAGGAAAGTGAGTCGCCACCCCCACAGTGACCACGGATAGCCCTGTGACCTTCCCCAACACTGCCACACGTATCCCTGGTCTTTTCTGACCCAGCTTACAAGCAGGGCCATCCCCGCTGCCCGCCCCGACATCTGCCCTGTGTCCACCCTGCCTGGTGTCCCCAGCATCAGCCCGGGGTTTTCCAGCCAGGGACATTCAGACCCCTGAGGCCAAGGGAGGGCTTCAGGCGAGCAATTTTTCTTTCATAACCCTATTTATCTGAGTATTTATTTGTGGTGTAACTAGCCCATCAAATACACGATTTACCACAGTGACAGGAAGTTTCACTTTCAAATAAAAACTAGTTTTAGATTTAAGAAAACTATTAGTCAAATTCGTCAGGAGGGTGAGAAACGGGAGGTGCTGTGAGGTTGGTTTGGGGTACACCGCAGGCTCTCATCTCAGCTGGGGTGGTGGGGAGGTGTCACCCCCATCTTCTAGCTCCTGTTCCCTGCGAATTTCAGTTCTGTGAACTTTCCAGCAGCCCGGCCAGCTCGAGAACAATAACCAGCCTGGCTGACACTTCTGGGGCAAGGAGGCAGTACCAGGCCCCGGTCTAAGGGCTTTGCCCACGGTAACTCGTTTAGACCTTGCCTGGAGGCAGAAGGAGATGCCCTGTGAGCCTCAGTGCATAGATGCAGAGGCTGACATTGGGTCACCCGCCCAGAGTCACATGGCTGGTGGCAGAGGTGGCTCCCAGCCTGGACTACCAGGCTACGTTGCCTGCTGAGCAGATGCAGGTTCTTGGGTGGGGGAGAGTGGAGAGGCAGTATGTTAGGAGAGGGAGGGAGCCTACACCCCAAGGCACACTCAGACCCATCAGCTCTGGCTTAGTGTCTGTGGCTGGTTCATCCTACACGGGCCTCAGGACACCTGCACTTGACCAGTGGTGCCTCTCGTTCACAGCCACGCCAGCCCTCCATCACGCTGGGGGGCTCTCGGAGGCTCACGAGTGGAGGCTCAGAATGGCAGGGGCTGTTCCCAGCACCCTCTGCTCCTGCTAGTTCTCACCCTCCAGGTGAGCGGGACATAGAGGCTCAGCCCCTGCAGAAGCAGACACACGGAGCAGCACCCCTCTCCCGCACCCCCTTTCCTGCACCAGCACGGCCCAGATGTAGCAGGAGCTTCTGCAGGCAGTGTCCTCCTGGCCACAGCCCCCTCGCTTGTCACGGGCCTCAGCCAGCTCCGGAGACCAGGGCCGTCCTTGGCAAGCCTGGCACAGCAGTGGGAGGGCAGAGACTGATGCCAGCCCTGTGGGCTTCCAAGTCTCCATCGGTTGGGGCTCCAAATGGCCCTGAGAAGCAGCAGCCATTGCATTCCAGCGGCATGTCAGGGACCCCCTCCTACAGCCATCCAGGGGCCAGGGTCTTGTCTTCTCCCCAAGTACAGGGGACAGGGCACCTTGGTATTTTGGTGCAGTGCAGAGAGGGTGTCTGCCAAGCTTCCAGGAGTCCACACGCGTTTCCAGAGATATTTGCAGTAGCTGCCTCCTCCCTTCCTCTGCTGCCTGCACGTGAGGAGCAGGGGTGGGACGGGGGCGGGGGTGGGGGGAGGCGGTTTCAGAACCAAATGAGGCCTGTGCAGGAGCCTGCCAGACCCCTCTCAGCAACAAGAGCCCAGCCCACGGCTGTGATCAGAAAAGCCTAGGATTTGGCCACTCAGCAAAGAAGAGTCTGGTTTAGAGATTCCATCAGTCGGTGCCCCGAGTGGAATGTTGACTGGGGAAAGAGGATCGCAGAAAGCGACGTGCAGTGTGATTCTGTTTGTGGGAAGTTTAAAAACATGTGCAAGCATCCCTGCCCTTTGTGGGCACCTGTCTGAGTAGGAACGCTGTATAGGAATGATTCACTCTGCAGTGAACTCACTGTGTAAATGTGAGGAGGGAAGGGCTGGGGAGGAGGCAGAGGAGAGGCAGCGATACGGCTTCCATCAGCTTCGTGATGGTCTGATTCTTGTAGGAGGCCCTGCGGACAACAGAGTTTACTGTCTCTCTCTCTCTTTCTCTTTTTTCAATATTTTACTTTTGAGAGAGAGACAGGTAGAGCATGAGCGGGGGAGGGGCAGAGAGAGAGGGAGACACAGAATCCAAAGCAGGCTCCAGGCTCTGAGCCGTCAGCACAGAGCCCGAAGGGGGCTCGAACTCACGAACTGTGAGATCATAACCTGAGCTGAAGTCAGACGCTTAACCGACTGAGCCACCCAGGTGCCCCACTGTATCTCTCTTTATGACTTTTGGTGTATTTAAAGTTTTAAAACTTTCATAACTTAATATGATGCCATTTTTTAAGGTCCGTGCATGTAATTCTTCATATTTTCTATAGGCATATAAATGTAGCTAGCTAGAGACTTCGCTAAAGTTCTGGAAGCATGTGCTCCAAACAGAGGACAGCAGTTACCTCTATGGAGGTGGGCAAAGGGAGTGAGATGTAGGGGTGCGGTCAAGGGGACTTCATTGTGTTGAAAGAGAAGAGATTTTCAGATTATTTGTGCAATTAAGGTTCTGTTTCTTTCCGATGTGAAGCTTACGCTAAAAGGGAAAAAAAAAATCCAGGATTTGAAGGATTTGTGATTCTGAGCTTTGAAGAGTCAGAATGTTGACAGTTCTGTGTTTCCACGGCTAGAACAGTTGGTGGCTTGAGGACAAGGACTGGAGCTCCATCCTGCCCCCGTGGAAGAGGTTCAATCCCTGGGACTCCTGGGCTGGCAGCCTGAAAGGTGCTGTGGCCTGAGGATCTGTGGACTGTGTGTTCCAGCCCTTTCTGTCCTGCCTCTTTCCAAATGCCATTGTGCCTTCTTTTGTGCTGGGGACAGATGGGGACACATGGGCAGCAGGGTGCAGGAGCCAGACATTCCCTGCGTGAATCTGCCTGTCAACCTGCAGGTTGGAATTTTCCAGTCCAGGAGGGGAGTCCTGGGTGTGGAAGATTTCCCCACCTGCTCTTTGTCAGCCACTTTCTCATCCTAGTCTGGGTTGCTTGCAGGGGGCCACAGACAGATACAAGGTGTGGGTGTGTGTTTGGGGGGGGTTGTTTGTGCAGGCATTTCCAGAGGGGCCTTGAGAGTGAGTGGCGGCTGCAGCTGTCCCAACGCCAATTCCCTGCCGGGCCTTGGATCCACGAGTTTTGGAGACTCTCTGGTGCCTGACCCTGTGGTGGACACCCACCATCAGAAATCAAAAACAGCCCGGGGGTCCTGTAAACACAGCCCAGGTGCCTACGCTCTTGGCGTTTGCTTCCGAATGCATGTTTTTGCCATGTACCCTATTGTGAAATAACAGCATAACATACAAGAAACAGACATGCAAGTTTGTTTTTAAGGAGAAAGTGCCAAAAAGTAGTTAATATGCAGAGGGGTGTCCTGGCCCCCCCAGGGAGGCTCCCTGGGGCACTGGGGCAGGAGAGGAAACCCAGGAAAAGGATGCTGGTGCCGGCACTGCAATCAGGGCCTGCCTGGGCTCTGAGCCTCAGTTTCCTCTTCTGGAAGATGGGGGTGATAAAATAATCCCCATGTGGAGGAGGCCGTGCGGGGAGTTGCTAGGGCCCAGGCTTGGGAGTCACGAAGAGGTGGCTTCGAGTCTGCTCTGCTGCTGTGTAGACGTGAGACCTCTCTGCGTAGGAGGGGAAATCAACCTACTTTGTACAGTGCCTCTACGAATTCACTGAACATCATATCAGATCTGAAGCAAAATGATCCTCCTGAAGCCCTCGTGGTTGTAGCTGCTGCTATGTTTGTATTGTTATTAAAGTCTTGTCTGAAAATAAAAAACAAAAGAACTTGTCCAACTCCAGGAGAGACAGGGGAGGGGGGAGGGGCAGGGGGGATCTGTAACATGTTAAGCCCACAGAAATACCAATTATGTCCATGAGTGCATTATTCTCAGGGAGGGAAGCCCCCTGTGTAGGAAGCTTGGTCATTCAAAGATTTGTTATAGGAGGTGAATCAGGAAGCATCGTGCTGTTCTGATGCCATTTACCAGTCACTCAGATGCTCCGCTCTACCCTGGCCCCATAAGGGACATGGAGCCAGAGGAACTGGGTCCCAGTCCCACTTCTGCCACCCAGTGCTGTGCAACTTCAGGCACATCACTCACCCTTTCTGAGCTCCATTTTGTCCACTGTCCAAAGGAAGGAACAAAACTTAAGGATGCAGGATCCCTCCTTCCCCTAACTTCAGTGAGTCTGAGACTCCAGAGAGAATAGGAAAAAGGGAATGGCCCTCACAGCTGCCCAGGGCGGGTGGGCTTTTCACAGCCGTTGTCTCATGTGATCTTCCCAAAGAGGAAGATTTGCAGGTGCTTAAGAGCCGGGACTCCAGAGCCAGACTCCCCTGCCATACCACTCACCAGCTGTGTGGCTCTGGGCCAGCTGCTAAACCTCTGGCTTTAGTTTTCTCCCCGGAGAATATGATGATAATCTTATACCTCATTGACGTCATAAAGATTATAATGGAAATAAGAATTATAGGTGTGTACATATACGAGATAGATTTTGGATTCCTGATTTACAGACGAGCAAACAGACTGATCAGTGAAGCATCAGACAAGAAGAGAGAGATCTGCGCATGAAAGAGAAAATCTGGAGGGGAGAGGGTGGATGTAGGCCTTCTCACCCTCACATCCTTGTGGCTCACCACTTGCGGCCACTCTGGCCTCCTCAGTGTTGCTCAAACACACTCCGCTCCTTCCTGCCTCAGGGCCTTGACACTAGCTTTTCCCTCTGCCTGGAATGCTCCTTCCCAGGATCTTCCATTATTCAGCCCACACGTGCCCTCTTAGAGAGGCCTTCCCTGAGCACCCCATCTGATGTAGATGGCTTCCTCCTTCTTTCCTGCTGTCCCCCTCCCTTCTACCTCTTCGGCTTTACTTTTTGTCCTCCTCCTTACCATGTAAAATTATATATTTGACTGCATGTTGATTTCCTGTTTCCCTCTTAAGAGGTGAACACCATGAAAGCATCGCCTTATTCATCACTGAGCTGCCAGTCCAGAAACAGTAAATGAGTGAGTGAGTGGTGAAGGAACGAATGGGCTCCACAGCTACAGCAGAAATTCTCCCTAGCTCCAGGACATGGCCAGCACACATCATAACAGCTATGCATCTGTGCAGCTACTGTGTGTGACAAGCCCTCCTGGACCCCTGTGACGTAGCCATTATGATCCCATTTCAGGATAGCATCAGTCGAGGAGGCTCCCAGAAGGGAAGCGGATTGTCCACAGCCTCGAGGCCCTTAGGGGTCAAAGCCAGCCTTGGAACCAGTGGGCCTGACTCCAGGGCGCCAGCCTGTTGCGCTCCATGGCTTGCACGACTCCGTGCCAAAGGCAGAAAAGCCACCCTGGAAAGCAGCGTCATCGCAGGCTCTGGACAGCGTCGTGCCTTTTAGCAACGAGATTTCCAGGTTTCCAGAGCCAGCCAGGAAGGGGCCCCGGCAGGCTGCGGCACCCTCGCACTGCAAGGGCACTCTCAGTGGGGCGGGTGGCTTTGCCGCGAGGGCGCCGCCAGGTGGCCGCGCCTGATGCTACAGTTGTCATGGCGAGGAGCGCCTTGGCGATTGGTCCAGCGCGGCCACACTACCTTGCTCCTTGGCGCCCAGAAGCGGTGGGGGGGCGGGGGGAGGCTCGCGAGCGCCCGCCCCTCCTTCGGATGCTGAGAGAGCAAAGCGGGCGCAGATTCCCCCCCAGCACCCCCTCCTCCCCGCGCTCGGCCACCCCGGATGTGCGGAAGGGAAAAAACCCAGAGGTGGTCCCAGGTACCAGCGAGGCCGACGCCCCCGCCCAACCTGGCGACCATGGTGACTGGATGACTTGGCAGGCTCTTGGGCATGGTGTGAGCCCTGCTGTGCCCGGGGCCCCTCGGAGCCTGCTGCTGTCACCCCCCAACCCCTGCTCCCGCCCCAGGGTAGGAGCCCGCCGCCCCCGGGGAATCTGACTTGCCCCTCTATTTAATTTTATTCCCTTCCACTTCTCGGCTGAGCATCCTGCTCCTCCTCTAACCACGCGGAACCTTCCCAGCTGGGGAGAGAGAGGGAAGGGGAAAATTGCCCCCAGACAGGATGGCTTGCAGAAGACACTGCTTGTGAGTATATGTGGCAGGTATATACCTGAAACCAGGGGCGGAGGCCAGAGGGGCCCGAGCTGAGCTTGGAGCCGGATTGGGGGCTTGGTGGGGGGAGGGGGGGTTACTGTGCAGGTGTCTCGCAGAGGGAGCTGGCCTCCGGGCAGAGGTTGTCAGCGTTTGTGCCCTGCAGTGGAGCTATTTGTTGGTGGTGACGACGAGGAAAAGGTTGTTAGTCAGCAGGTCTCCATCGGGCTGTGAAATTCCCTATCGCTGAGGGCAAGTAATCCCCCCAAATCCATATCCAGGGTTTTCAAAGCCACCACTACCATTTCGGCTTTTGGTATAGCCCTCAGCATGACTATTTGGAAGAAGGTTCTCCTGCCCAGCTCATCCCTGACCGGCAGTTCTGCCGTGCCTGATGGAAGGCTAGCAGGCAGGTCGGGGTGGGGACAGGATGCCGTGTCCTCCACAGACAGGTGAAGGTCCGGCCTGCCATCGAGAGCAGGGGTGTTGGTGTCCTTCTGGGCCACGCAGGTGTTCTGTGGGCTAGCGGCAGACCACTTGTCTGCTGGGCCTACAGCCAGTGGCAGAAGCTGTTAAACTATGCATGGGGTGGTGACATCACGGGTCCAGGTATTTATGGAAACCAAAGTCCATAAAGCCTCATTAAGCTAGGCTTCCCGGGGGGGCAACGGATTAGAACACCAGCTTGCCTCACGGCTCTCGGGCTCTGCACCGTGCTGTTCTAGAGCGAGGAACCTTCGGTCTCTGGCCTTGCAGGATCCTTCCTCTAGGGCTCGGAGCTGTAGGGTGGGACACAGCTACACATCTCCACCTGCCCTAGGCAATTTGCCCCACACCTCAGCTTTCCGGGGCTGTTCAGTGACCTCAGACCTTGTAAGGTTAGAGAACAGAGTTGGAGCCTCTTGGGCTGGGCTCCATCCCCAGGACTAGAAAGGAGAAGCCTGGAGCCTTATTTAGGGGGACATCTTGGGGGCCACTCCAAGGCCCCACGACCCTATACCGTGACAAGGACCTGTGGAGCTCCCAGTTAAGCAGCACCCCCACCCCTCCGGGGAGGGACAGCTCTCTCGCTAATGGAGCGTGAAGGAAAATAAACATACTTCTTGCCATGCGCCAGCAGGCCCCGACAGGAGCCCTGGGTGGTGGTGAATGTGGCCTGTGTCTATGGTTTGCTGTGATGTTCATTTGCTTTTTTAGTGGAAAAGCCCACAGGTTGTGGTGCTGATGTGAGCAGGACACCCCAGTGTTCTCTCTCACTCGCTGTGACAAGGCCCTAGCTGTATTTTTGGAAACAAATAGTAAATCCTTCCCCACCGTTGCTGCATCCGCCACTGTTGCTGGGAAGAGGGCCCTCCCCGGGCAGCCGTCTTCTTCCTGCCACACCTTTGCCCGGGCCCAGGACCTGGCCAAGCCTATCTGCTCACGGTCTTGCCAGGGACACAGTTGCCATCCAGTACTTGCCCCAATACCAGTACAGACTGGTTCGGTCCGCCAGGAGCCCTGGAACCTGCACTTTAAGCTCCTGGCAGTTTCGTCTCCTGGACGAAGCCCGCCCTGCCCTGCCCAGCTTGCCTGGGAGAGGGGCTGAGCCGGTGCAGAGGGAGGGCCTGTTGGGGGGCTCTGTGCCCCCTGCCTCTCATTTGTGTGGGTCCTTTTATGCTCCGGCTCTCAGGCTCCTACAGCCTGGTACCGTGACATCCAGCACCCAGGTGCTGCCACAAACCTATGGCTACCAGAGGTGGCAAAGAGGCTGGGGAGGGGGCGACTGGAGATGAGCCATTGCCCCATTGTTTTTAGGGAAAGACTTGGGAACCAGAGCAGGCCTACTTGACAAGGCTGCACAGCAGACACAGAGCCCTGTGTGTTTGCTCCCCACTTCACCGTGGCCAAGAACCAGGGCTCTCCTAGCACCTGCTGCTCGACCTTTGTTCCCAGCGCTTTTGATGCGGTAGGGGGGACGGGGGACGGGGAGCGGTGTGTCTCTAGCTGTTTAACTCTCAGGGCAGCTGGAAACCCAAGCATGGTAGTGTCTGGCCGACATACTGTTGTACCATTTAGCTTCAGAGCCCTTTCCGCCCAGTTGCCCTGTTGGTTCTCACCAACTGTTCTAGAATGGGGGTGTTGTTGATATCACCTTACAGAAGAGGAAACTGAGGCTCAGGGAGGGTAGGAGCGTGGCCGAGGCCATGTGGCTGTTTCCTGCTGTATCCTCGACAGTGGGGTCCCTCCCCTGGTATGTCATGTTCCAGACTCGACCGACTCGCTCCGGGGTCCCCGTGCGTGGCAGGATCAGGGTGTCCCGTAGCTTAGAGGAGCTGGTCCAGGTAGCCATCCTCTGGGTCCCCTGGAGCAGGCCCTAAGAGAGTGTTATGACATTTGGGCTCTGTCCGAGGGTGGGTACCTGCCGGCGGTGGGGGGGGGGGGCTCAGTCACTTACAGCGGTGGCAGAGTGAATAAGATAAAGGACGGCAATATGACACGAGCAGGAGATTTATTAATGCAACGGGGGGAAATCGCGAGGTCTCCAGAATCAGCTCCTTAATTGAATTTGCTAACAACTGAGATCATTACCATACTGACAGCTTAATTAATGGTGTCTTAATTAAGGTGAGCCCCTTTCAGACTGTAACTACACTTAACAGGGTAACCACTGTCTTACGGGCACGTCACATCCTGCTGCTTGAACACGGTGAGCTGGGGCTGCAGTGAGTTCGCACTGAGTGTGAAATTCACAGCTTCTGGGGGGTTGGGGGCTGAAGTGGGGCGCCTCCTGCTCATTCGTTCATTCACTCTGGCTGGAACTTCCGTGACCCCTCACCTGACATTCCTCTATTCCTTCTCTGCCCAGCGCTGTCTCCATCTGCCCGCTGCCGTTGGTTGATTTGCTCACCTGCTAGAACGTACCAGGGCAGAGAGGTTGACAGTGTGTTAGCTGCTGCTACCCTAGCATCTAGAAAAGCACAGGCATATAGTAACTGCTCAGTAAATCTCTGTTGAATGAATGAATTATGGATCTGCAGTGGGCACTGCCCTAAGCAGTGGGGCACATTGCTGAGTAATAGATAGTTTCTGCCTTCTGGGAGCCTGAAGGCCGGTGGGCGAGACAGACATGAACAGACACTCTCAATACACAGTGCCAAGGGCTGGGACAGAAAGATGACCCGGCGATGGGGAGGGTCACTGCATCCTACAGCAGGCATGCAGTGTGAATGGGAATTTTCCAGGTGGTCAAGGAGGGAAGAGCACTCCAGGTACACAAATGTTAGGCCACAATCGCAAGAGTTTTGCAGGCATAAGCTCGTTTGACCTTCACAGTGACCCTGGGAGGTGGGGCTCTTATTATCCCTATTGTGCTGACAATGCCACTGAGTTATCAAATAACTTGTCCCAGGTGGCACCCGGTGAGGGGGTAGCACAGGGCTTGAGGCTGCACAGCCAGCCCCTAAAGCCCAGCTCCGGTGCTGTGCGTATACTAAAGGCTTTTACTGAAAGCAGCTACGTCTGGTCCGAGCCCCAAGCGTGAGGGAAAAGACAGAGACGACCCTGAAAATGTGGGCAGGACCCAAGGCAGAAGTCACCTGGAGTGCCAGGAGTAGACTCTCTCTGCAGGTAGTGGCCAGGAGGGAGCCATGGAGGGTCCTGATCAGGGGTGGTGGCCATGGTTCCATGGCTGGACTGTGGGGGCAGTTGGAGGGGAGGCCAGACAGGGCTCTCCTTTGTCCTTTTCCCATGCCCATAGCAGGGCACATGTGTCCCCAGAGACTAGTGACATCCTAGGGCCTCAGACCTCCACACCCCATTTGGACAGCCAGGAAAACTGCTGGCGAGGCAGAGGCTGGCTAAGCAGGGGTGAAGCTTGCTCCCTGCAGGTCTGCTAATGGCAGGGGCTGGGAGCCAGGATGCTCCTGAGAATGACCCCGGATCATGGTCTAACCCCGGTTCTGTTGTGGTCAACAGGGGCCCAGGAGGCATTGTTGTTGGGTGCCGACTGAGCACCCACCGGCTTATCTGAGGCTGCCACTTTCCCTTGCATGTCTCACCCCACCTGCACTCTGGCTCCTGTTGTCTCTTTGCCACCTCACCCCTGCCCCTAGGTCTCTGAGGCCCTCCCAGGGTCTTCTAGAACAAGAGAAGGACATTCCACTCCAGCTCTGGCCCTGCCTGGCTCTGTGATCCTGGGCAGGCCTCTCACCCTCTCTGGGCCTGTGTCGTCACCCGGAAGCAGAGCAGCAGGGTCAGCTCTTGCCGGGTGCCGGACCGCGTGGGTGGCTGGGAGGAGAGGGACCGGTGGCTCCAAGAAGGGGAAGCTGCATTCAGACATCCTGAATCTTTCACACACACCCGAGTCTGCCTGTCATACGTGGTCACCGTGGGATCATCATCCACGCGCCAATTCATTCATCCGACCCGGTCTGTGCGCCTGGTGGGGCACTCGCAGCAAGTAGCTGCGGTCCGGAGGGACAGTGAACAAGGCCACAAGGGCCCAAGCCCTGGAGAGACGGAGGGAAGAAAAGAGGGCTGGCACCATAGAGCAGTGGGGGGCCCTGCTCGCACACTCCCCGTCTCTGGCTCCATGGCCCCTACTGCTTCCCACTTCTCCTATCCTGCGCTGACACCGCTGCACCCCACTCCTGCCCAGGCTCTTAGGAGACAGAGTTCACGCCTCCACATGTTGGCCCCTGCTGGTTCCTCTTCCAAGGATACCCTTTCCGCCCCTCGCCTCAGGCCCCAACATCCAGCTCGTGCCTCTTTCTGGACTCCCCAGGCAAATGGGTCCCCTCGCTGGGCTCCTGGATCCCCGGGCCTCCCCTGTGCCACACTACAGGGCCCTCTGTTGTCACCGACTACCCGCTTCCCTGTCTCCCCCACCAGACTCGGGGCGTCCCTTGCAGGCAAGGCCCCACTTTGTTTCTCGGCAGCCCTGCAGACCCTGGCCTGGCAAGGCACCGACAACCTTCTTCTTAAAGTTGTGGTAAAATACACACATAGCATAAAATTTACCATTTTAACCATCTGTAAGGGTGCAGCTCAGTGGCATGAGATACAGTCACAGTGCTGGGGAACCAGGGGGCTCAGTTGGCTGAGCACCGTCCTCTTGATTTCGGCTCGGGTCATGACCCCAGGGTCATGAGGTCAGGCCCTCAGTGCTTGGGATTCACTCTCTCCCTCTGCCCCTCCCCCCCCAAATTAAAAAAAAAATATATATATATATTTTTTTTTTTCACACGGTTGTGCAGCCTTCCCCACCATCCATCTCCAGAACCTTTTCATCTTCCCAAACTGAAACTCTGTCCCCATTAAACACTAACTCCCCATTCCCCTCCCCCAGCTTCCGCCACCACTTACGTTTTGTCTGCTCTTGAGGCCTCATATAAATGGGATCATAGGTAGGGTATTTGTCTTTTCGTGACTGGCTGATTTCACTTAGCATTACGTCCTCAAGGTTCATCCATGTTGTAGCGTCTCTCACACTGTCCTTCCTTTCTAGGGGTGAATAATATTCCATTGTGTGGATTGACCGCATCTTCTTTATTAGTTTTCCCGTCAGTGGACACTTGATGCATCCACGTTTAGCTCTTGTGAATAACACTGCCATGAGCATGTGTGTACCAACATCTCTTCCAGACCCTGCTTTTGATCCTTTTGGTTACATACCCAGAAGTGGAAATGCTGCATCATCTGGTAATTCTGTATTTAGTTTTTAAAAATTGTTTAGTTATTTATTTTGGGCGGGGGGGGGGAGGCAGAGAGACAATCCCAAGCAGCCACTCCACTCAGCATGGAGCCCGACGCGGGGCTTGATCCCACAAAGTGCCAGATCATGACCTGAGCCCATATCATGACCTGAGCTTAACCGACTGAGCCACCCAGGTGCCTCGATATTTAATTAATAAAACATTTTTTTAGTGTTTACTTTTGAGAGAGAGACAGACAGACACAGCCTGTGAATGAGGGAGGGGCAGAGAGAGAGAGAGGGAGACACAGAATCCGAAGCAGGCTCCAGGCTCTGAGCTGTCAGCACAGAGCCCGACGCGGGGCTCGATCCCACGAACTGCGAGATCGTGACCTGAGCCAAAGTTGGACGCCTGACCGACTGAGCCCCCCAGGTGCCTGTGTATTTAATTCATTGAGGAACCAGTGTATTGTATTCCACAGCAGCTGCACCATTTTACGTTCCTTCCAGCAATGCACACGTGTTTCAATTTCTCCGCATCCTCAACAGTACTTGCTATTTTGTGCTTGGGGTTTTTCATAACAGCCATCCTCATGGTGTGAAGTGGTCTCTCGTTGTGGTTCTGATCTACCCTTTCTTTGATAAAGGCTGAGCGATGCAGGCCTCGCACTTTCTGTTGGACCGCTTAGCTCCGGGGACCCCTGGCGTTGACTCAGGAGGGGTGGGACTGGCTGGGCACCCGGCAGTGCCTCCACTGCCTTCACTGGGGTCTCTGTCCCGGGACAGAGGGGAGATTCGGGGGGCTCTGGGCCCTCCATCCAGAACCCAGTCCTTAGGACATAAGCATTCCAGGAGGATGGGCTCTCTGGGGGTGCCTGGCACACAGTAGGTGCTCAAACAATTTTTAATCACACAAGTAATACCTGCTTCGATCTGGTTTTTTTGGTGATTATTTATTCATATAATTGAGAGATAATTCATCCACATGGAACAAAACTGCCTGTACACAAGAGCACCTGGGTGGCCCAGTTGGTTGATCGTCTGACCTTGGCTCAGATCATGATCTCACAGTTTGTGAGTTCGAGCCTCGCGTCGGGCTCTGTGCTAACAGCTCAGAGTCTGGAGCCTGCTTCAGATTCTGTGTCTCCCTCTCTCTCTCTCTGCCCCTCCCTGGCTTGCACTCAACAAAGTCTCTCTCTCTCTGTCTCAGAAATAAATAAACATTTTTTTAAAAATGTACATAGTACAAAATCAATTCCTCCCTCCTTGTCCATCTACTTAGAGGGACACTGCTGTGTCTGCTTCCTTTGGGTCCTTCAGGGAAGTTCTGTGTATTTGCATATGTGCTTTATTATTGAGATGCCCCAGCTGCCAAGCCAGTTGCATAAAGCAATTTCGTTTCCAAGCACTGCTTTGAAGTTCCGGATTTGAGCCAATTAAAAGCTCAGTTTGGAGGACATGGTGACCAACGGGCCCTTAAAGGAAGCAGCAGTCTCCTGATGGGAAGCCCTGACCCACCAGGCTTCAGGGGAGCCAGTTCATCATAGCTTCACCATTGTCACCTTGGCTGACTCTGTCCAGATCAGCCCTATTGGGCACATTTATTAGCACCTGTCCAGCACCGGGCCTGGGCTGGATCCTGGAGGACCACAGCCCCTGCCCCTGGGGAGACAAATACAAGTGGAACTGTCCGTGTGGGGACAGAGAGTGAGTTGTGGGGACTTTCAGCAGGGCCGCACTGCCTCCTTGGGGCCATTGGAGATGTTAGCAAGCATTATGGGGGCCTCAAGGAAAGGTGTCTGGCTGGCAGGGGTCAGAGGTCTAGCTCCGTGCACCGTGTGAGGCAGGCCTGCACAGCCAAGAACCTGCGAATGTCTAACCCCAGATTCACGGGATTGAAAATCCATGCGTAATTAACTGAGCCTGGGACCTCACTCCATTCGACATCAAAGCTACAAAATGCATTTCATATGATTTTAATATACATTGAGTTTCCCAGGAACACACTGCTCTTCTCACAGTCGAGGGCAGATCAGACTTTGATATGTTCAGAGCTTTGCCAAGTGCTGTCACCATTCAAAGGATCCCGTCACGGAGGGCAGCATCCCCTGTGGCACCGACTGGCCGGCAAGCCCCTGCATCCATCTGGGTTGGAGCCACCATCTCCTAGAGAGGCAGGCAGCTGACTTCCTCATTTGCCCTGTGGGACAGCCAGACCCACCGCTATCACACCTGATGCCTGTCACTTCCTTGTGGGTCACTTTCCTCCTTTTCTGTGTTGTTACAGTGAGAGCATTCTATTGACTTTTGTTTTAAAATATGCATGTAGATAGATCCGTTATCTGTGAGCTCTGTTTCAGAACAGAGAAGGGGGTCGCAGAAGGTTTGGGTTGTAAAAGAGAGGGGTGGATGAGGGCTCCTTGTAATGGAACGGTTGCGTGTTTTGACTGGGAGGGTGGGTATGTGAACCTGCACGTGCGATGGGAGGACATGGAACCAAACTCACACCTGCACACATGGGCACACGCACACATGCAGACGCATGCACATGAGTGGTAGTAAAACGGGAAATCCAGGATGATGGACGGTACAACGTCAGTATCCTGGTGGTGATATTGTCCTCTACACATAGGATTTCTCTCTATTACTTTCATCAACTACCAGTGAATCTACAGGGGTCTCAAAATAACAGGTTTAACTTTTTAAAAGGGCTGAGGACTGGTGCTGGGTCTGATGGGCTACTATGAGACAGGAAGACCAGCAACCCCCTGTCTTGGTCCTTCCAGGAGAAGCCTGTGTGGTCACTGACCTCTGTCGCCCTCCCCTCCCTGACAGGTGAGACCCCTTGACCTCTCCCCAGCCAGGGGCACGGGGACCTGCTTCCTTCCCTACCCCAGAAAGACAACATAGGCCCCTTTTGCTGCCAGCCGGTGCCTGGTCAGCCCTGGCAAGAAGGTTGAGAGTCTGGAGCTCTCCCTAGAGACCCTAACCCCAAAGCACCCCACCCTCCCAAAGCCTGGGCCCGGCCCCACCTAGAGGCTCCCCCAAGTGGGCCTGTCTGCTCCCCTGTGCCTGCGGACCGTCCACTCCCTCCCGCTCAGCCTCCGCCCAGTGCCACCTGTGTGGGTGATAATACAGCCACCTCATTCTTCCTCTGTCCCCTCTGTCCCTCTGTGCCCATTCTCAGGGAGACACAAATCAAACCTTCGTTCAAATGCCATTTGAAAGCAAAAACGTAACCCGGCCAACTAAAACAAAAAGGTTAAGGGAATTGAGTGTTTTTGATGAGCTTGTCGTCCTGCAAATTGACTATTCAGTGAACGGGATTTTGGCAAATTGACTTGTCACGGGTTGAGGGAGAGCCAGGACAAGGCCGGTGATGCTGGGGACAGCGGGGCTGAAGCCAGACCGAGTGTGGTGTGGGCTCAGGGCCTGATCCACCTGGGATCTCGGGGGCTGGGCTCCCTGGACAGACCCCAGATGGAGGACTCTGGCCTCCTACTCTCGTCCACCTGACCTTCTGGGGATGAGCTGGGGACACGAGGCCTGGGCTGGAGATGCCCCGAGTCTCCCAGTCTCCGGTCACGCCTGACCTTGTTGGACACTGGTGCATTGGCCTGTCCTCAGGGCGACAAATCATCCAATTGTGACAGGGTCCCACTGGAGCAGCCTCAAAGCTTAGCGGGCAGCCCATCTGAGTGTGGCTAATTGCATGATGTTTTATTGGCTTCGGCGGTTCCATTCCTCATCAAGACGGTCCCGGCATCTGTTTGGAATGGTTAATAAGGGAAGTGATGCATTTTTAATCACCACAGCCCTCACTGAAAATCACAGCCTGTGTCTCGCCACGCTTGCTGGGCCCTGCGATAACACAGAGAGCTTTCCTCACATTTGCTCTCATTATCGAACAAGAGAGAAACGCCCGGCTTCACTCCGTTGTCACCCAGATGGCTGCAGGCACCTTCCAAGTCCCTCAATCCCCCATCCTGGGTCGGCTTCAGTCCCCGACAATCTCCAGGGCTGCTGGGTGATCAGGCTGCCTCAGAGGAGCTCCCTGAGACTAGGGCAGGGGTTGGGGGGACAGCGGAGCTGGGAGGGGGCACCGTGTTGGCATTCTCGAGGGCTTTTCCAATATCACCCCCTGCCACAGGGCCCAGCCACCCTCCAAGAAGTTGCTCAGATGGAGCCCCGTATCTGCCACCCGGTGGCAGTGGGGCTCGGGACAGATGGCTTAACCTCTCTGAAGCTCAGTTTCCTTTTCTGTCAAGTGGGGCCAATAATTCCAGCTTTGCAGGGTAGCCATCGGGATTCAGTGAGGTAATAAAGCACATGGTGGATCTGTGACCTAAAATACTGTTCTCGTCCCCTGCCTTCCCTGGATTCTCACCACACAGAGAGAAGCTTTGGGACACACTGGGGCTTAAGAAACATGGACATCTGGGAAGGGAAGGAAGCCAGGCCGGGGCTGGGGAGCGTACTTAACCCAGGAGCCCTTGGGTGGCAAAGGACAGAA
This sequence comes from Panthera pardus, assembly GCF_024362965.1. Taxonomy (NCBI): domain Eukaryota; kingdom Metazoa; phylum Chordata; class Mammalia; order Carnivora; family Felidae; genus Panthera; species Panthera pardus. Next base: position 58,685,077 of record NW_026526777.1, on the reverse strand, counting down.
ACTCGAGTCAGAAGAGATTTGAATCTTTACTATCCGGGCACAGCCCAGGGGTCTGCTTCAGTGTGGCTGGTTCCAGGGGCTCTAATACTCTGCTCCCCTGTTTGTCTGCCCCTGGGGTCATGTTCCCCTGTGGGAGCTCTGGCCTCCCATCTCACTGGTCATCCCTGGGGCTCATGGCCACTCCCGAAACCACCTCCATGGCCCAGGGAAGGCTGTATGCCAGTCAGCTAGCTTCTGTCGGTGGTATTGGGAGGCTCAGTGGGCCTCCTTCTCCAAGCCAGGCTTCGTTCCCGCAGCAGATGCCTGGCCTGGCCCCGTGCGCCACAAGAGGGACCCTCACCTTGAACGTGCACAGCTGGCTCCCGCCTCAGGCCTTTCCCTTGCTTATCCATTACACGGAGCCCCGCCCTTCAGAGTCAGCGGTCACTTCTTCTTAGGGGCTTTTCTTGGCTAGTGTCTCTCCTGTCTCGTGCAGCTGCTCCTACTTTCTGTACTGGTCCAAGCGGCCTTGTCTGTGCACATATCCTTATCTACTTTTCTTGTGTGCCCCCTCCGTCCACACAGACAGTGATGGGTCTGTCTTATTCACTCCGTATCGTCCTGTGCTTGGAATAATGCCCCTGATCACATCCGGCAGCCTCTGTTTTCTCATCTGTGAAGTGGAGATAAGGACATCCCACATCGCAGGCTGGCTGTGAGGGTGATGTGAGTCAGTCCTAAGCTCTTAGAGAGCCTGGCCCAAAGTGGGGACTGCATGGTTGCTAAGTGGGATGAATGAATCACTGTCCCCAAATGGCCTGACGCACCCCCCCCCCACACAGAGTGAAGAACCACTTCTTTTTTTAATTTTTTTTTTCAACGTTTTTTATTTATTTTTGGGACAGAGAGAGACAGAGCATGAACGGGGGAGGGGCAGAGAGAGAGGGAGACACAGAATCGGAAACAGGCTCCAGGCTCCGAGCCATCAGCCCAGAGCCCGACGCGGGGCTCGAACTCACGGACCGCGAGATCGTGACCTGGCTGAAGTCGGACGCTTAACCGACTGCGCCACCCAGGCGCCCCTACTTCTTTAGACAAACACCCTCATGGTGCAGGCAGGGAAACTGAGGCCCAGAGAAGGACTAGATGCCCTCGGGTCTCACCCAGGGCCCCTGACTGGCCACCCTGATCTCTCTCTCCACACCTCTGCCCAGGGGACGTTGCAAAGAGACACATCCCACCCCCATCCCACCGCCAGCAGGGAGTTTTCCAGACTCAGGCTGAGCTCCTGGGCAGAACTGCCTGGCAGGACGGAAGGGCACAGAGGCCAGCCTGGAGATAATTGTCTCACTTGCTGCTGGGCGGTAGGGCCTCAGGCTGCCAGGCAGGGCTGTCTGGGGCCCAGAGCCAGGACAAGAAGACAGAGGGTGGGCGGGCAGGAGCCCTCTGTGGCCTTTTCAGAGGGAGGCCCCAGGTGGGGTTTGGGGGACTGGGCGGGACAGCCCGGGCATGAGCCAGCATGGCAACACTTCACGTCCGTCTGTTTACAAGGCACCTCCAGTCTGTAAGCTCCCAGGAGCCTCATTAACGGTCTCTGAGGTGGGAAGATCAGCCCCGTTTCATAGATGAGGAAGAAGAGACTGGGGCAGGGCCATTTCGCTTGTGAGACCAGAACTGGGAACCCCAGCTGGTGGGCAAAAAGCCTCACGCCTGAGGGATAAGGACACCTTCTCTGTGTCTCTGCTTCCATGCCCCCAGAGAGGCACCCTGCTTACTGACTCTGGAGGCCAGTGGTGAGGGGCGAGCCCCAGACCTGGCCCTGGCTGTTAGCTACTTTCTCCCGACAGCCAGTGGAGGGGTCAGAAGCACAGCCCTGGTGCACCATAGCTCACACAGCCTCGGCGGCATGTCTCACGGCTGATTCCTGTGGACCTGGTGTCGAGTAAGGGCATTCTGCGTGGGGCACAGTGCCACCCAGCACCTTCTCCCTTGCGCTCATCTCTGCCCCAACAGAGAAATTTCTGGAGCCCCGAGATGGCCAAACACTCACCATCACTGCCACCAGGAATGTGTTGGCCCAACCTCTTGGGTCAGCGTCTGTGTGTACCCAGAGACATCAAAACACTCCCACCCTGTGACCCAGAAATTCCAGGAATGTGTCCTAGAAGAACATCCCAACCTGTGCACAGAGGTCGCATTGATGGGACGGTCCCGCAGCTTTGTTTACCAGGAGAGGAGAGATGGACCTAAGGCCAGCGCCCACCTGGGGCGATGAGGAACCCACAGGGCTTTCAGGCAGCTTCCAAAGGGGTGACGTGGAGGGATGTTTGAAGACCTTAAAACATGCTTGAGACAAGTGTGGGGTGAGGGGGTGGATGTATTTTATAGAACAGAATGTATTTCTGTGTAACCAAAAAACATATATACGCCCAGTCACAGGCACACATTTAGAGAAAGGCCCAGCCAGAAAGTACCCTCAAATAGTTACACTGGTTAGTCCCTAGAGAGCTGGGACGGCGGATGATTTTATTTCCTTGTTGTGCTCTGCTGTTATTTCTACAGTTGGTGCAGTGGGCACCATTAAATATTATTGCTTATTAAAATTAAATATTGCTTATTTAATGAGAGGGAGGGGGCCCTGTAACTGGCAGGGGTACGGCCTTCCCCACCCCTTTGGAGACTGACGTAAACTCCACAAATAGGTCCATTCAGGGGCCTGCGACAGTCTGGAGCTGGCTTGCCTCAAGTTCCCTCCTGGCTCATGCCCTCGCCCTAGACATGGACTTAGCCACTCACTGCTCTGTACGAGACAGTAATACCTGTAGAGGCTCCCGTGGGAGGGAGGGGTCCCCTCCTCTACCACGTGGCCTCCAGAGCCTCCTTCTCCCCTCTGTCTCTGCTCTCTGTTTTCTCCCCATTCCTTCTCAGGAACATACAAACTTCCCCCTCTGGCCTGAGACACAGTAACTCCAAGCCACCTGTAGCAGCCTGGACCCCACCACAGAACTCTGCAGGTAGCCCTTCCAGAAAGCGCAGGCTGCCCAGAATTCTTACAGCAGCGACCATGTTCTTTTTAAAACTGACAGAACTTCCCAAGCTCGGAAGCTCCTAGGGGATTAGCTGGTCACACATCAAACCCATCCGGGGAGCATTTAAAAATGAAGGTGCACGCGAACAGACATTTCACCAAAGAAGATACGCGGCTGGCAGGTAAACACACGTAACAATAATGGCCAACAACATGGGCCATCAGTGAGATGCACCCCAAAACCACAGTGAGCTCTCGCCCCGTAGCTATTAGAGTGGCTGATGTAAAAAAAAAAAAAAATAGTAGCAGCATGAGACGCTGGCAGGGATGCGGAGAAACCGGACCGCTGCTGCCTCGCTGTTGGGAATGTAAGATGGTCCAGCTGCTCTGGAAGACAGTTTGGCGGTTTCCTTTCAGAGTAAATGCACGCTTCTTGTATGACCAAGCTATTGCACTCTTGGGCATTTATTCCAGAGAAATGAAGACTTATGGTCACACAACATCCTGTATCAGAATGGTCATCGTGGTTCTATTCAGAACAGCCCCCAAACTGGAAGTTGCCCGGATGCCCTTGGGGGGGTGAATGGATACTAAACTGGTGCATCTGTGCCGTGGAGCATGTTTTCCGCAGCCATCAAGAGGAAGGAAGTAATGATGAACTTCCAGGGACACTGAGTGAAAGACTACGATTTCATTTGTATAGCATTCCTGAAAGGGCAAAATGGTGGAGCCTGGGGACAGATTGGTGGCTGTCGGCGGGGAGGGACTGTGGAGGACAGGTGGGCGTGGCTACGGGGGGTAGCACCGAGCGCCTGGTGATGGAACAGTTGTCTGATTGATCACGGCGGGGGACTACCACAAGCGATCCGGGTGTAAAATTACACGGAGACCCACATGCACGCACACGCATGTGCTCGTCTGGTGCAGTCAGAATAACCTCGGCAGATTTACCTATGTCAGTTTCCTGGTCTGGTTGGTGTCTGCAGTTGCAAGGGGTTATGGCTGGAGGAGGCTGGGGATGGGGATTCATGGGACCTCCCAGGATGTTGTATTTTACAGCTTCCTGTGAAGCTATGGTTTTTTCAAAGGAAAGAATTAGAACAAACAAAGGTGCAGAAACACACCCCCAGAGGCTGTATGACTTAATTGGTCCGTCTTAGGGCCCAGGCATCTGTACATCAGTGTTTCTCAGAGGCTCCCTTCCTGCTGTACAGCCAGTAATAGACACACTGACCACTTCCTCATTCAGCAGAGGGAAACTGAGGCCACAGAGGGGAAGGGGTTTTCCCAGGGCCACAGAGCTGCTGCAGGGTGACTGAAGGGGATGGCATCCAGCTGCAAGTGGCCCAAGGTTTTTCCTGCTGCCCCGGGGCTGGGACCGAACCAGGCAGTTTGTTTTCATGTAAACTTTTATTAAAATACAGTGTACAGCTTATTGCATTGTCACAAACAACACACTCACGTAATCAGCACCAAGCCCCAAAACCAAGACGACCCAGGCCCCCTCTAGAACCCCTCTCATAACAAACCCCCTGGGGCCCCCATGGGGCCCTGCCAGTCTTGGCCCATCCCCCAGGGGAGCCCTCCCCTGACTTCTTACAGCACACAGAGTAGTTTTTCCTGTTCCTGAACTTTGTGTAAATAGTTGGGTGCTGTTTAGAAGCTGTGCCAGGGGAGACTGGAGCACCCAGTTTATTCTGAAGGAAAAGGAAGTGGCCTCCCCAGGAGCCCCACAAAGGAGGGCTGGGGGTGGGGGATTCAGAGGAAGGACTGTCCCAGGGCGGTCTTCCTTGTCCAGGGTGGCCGGAGTGAGCTATTTATGCCCTGAGCTAGAACTGGAGACCAGAAGAGGAGCTGGAGCCCTGCCTAGCTGACTGAGAGCCCTGTGTCCATGAACCTGGTCCAGGGTCCCCCAAAGATCCTGGGGCCCCTGAGCAGGGGGATGTACAGCAGCACCAGTCCTCATGTAGGACTGGTGGCATTGAAGAAACCACCTCTCAGTTTCCCTGCATATAAAATGAGGATTTTATATATGTGAATAACACAAATATCTACTAATGTAGAATCAATGTTAATGTAACACATTAATATTTCACTTCTATACTGTTGGTGTTAGACATTAATATATTCTATATCATATGTTACATAAGATATATTGAGTAATACGCAAATCTTTTGAATCCTATCTATACTAGTGATAGCTGGCATTTATGGAATGCTGATTCTGTATCTGGAATTTTCTTAAGTGCTTTAAATGTATAAACCAATAGGGTGGCTGGGTGGCTCGGCCAGTTAAGCATCCAGATTCGGCTCAGGTCATGATCTCGTGGTTCATAAGTTCAAGCCCTGCATCGGGCTCTGTGCTGACCATCTCATCTCACATCATCCGTGTGAGGTGGAGCTCTTATCACCGGAGGAGAAGGTCGAGGCTTCGAGTTTCTGTCGCCCCCAAGGTTGGACTGGGGTGTGAGCTCAGGTGGTTGGTTCCAAAGCCAGGTATGCTCAGCCAGGCAGTCTCTCGTGTTCTCCGAACACCCTCAACCTGGGCCTGTCCTGCACGGGCCTGAACCTTTCCTGTTGACCACTGGGCTGAGCAGCAGACAGTGGTGAGCGGAACGGGCCTCCATCTGTGACTCCAAAGCTGCATGGACCCAGCAGGGTGCATGGCAGAGGCTGGTTCTCCTCTTAGAGCCAGTCCTCACTGGGCTGATGGCGGGTCAGTGAGACAGCAGGAAGGGGACCGCCAAGGGGCTCAGGCCACCGAGGGGACCCCAGGGATAGGAGAGAGGGTGGGGAGGAGTGGAGAGCCCAAGCAGAGGTCACCACCCGCCACAGGGTTTAGGGTTGGGCCACGGCAGGCCAGGTCAGCCCTGCATGGCTATTAGGGCCCCTCAGTCCTGTGGGGGCAGGTGGTGCTCAACAGACAGTCCCCGTCTTCACATGCATACTTCAGTGACAGTACTATCTGCTTGGAAAATCTCATGCACCCTTCAACATCTTGGACCCGTGTGTCACAACATAGCAGAGTGTCACTGTACCTCCCTCCTGGGCTCCGGCGAAGACTGAATGAGTTGATCGCCGTAAAGTGTTAACAGCTCGCCTCCCCTGTAGCACATAGGAACTGCTCAAAATATACTCATGGTCATTGGGGGAGTGGGAGAGAGAAGGAAGGGAGGGAAGGAGGGAGAGGGGAAAGGAGGAAGGAAGGGAGACGGTAGTCTGCGTGGGGGGTCAGGGTGGGCAAAGAAGGCTGCACCAAGGAGTTGACATTTGAGCACAGTTTTGCAGGGTGAATAGGAGTTTGCTGTGGGATAAAGAGGCAGGGGATGGAGTGGTGTTCCGGGTATAGAGTGCCTCTGAGCTGCACTGGTAGCATTTGTAAATTCCTTGTGCCTCATGAGGTTTATGCAAGGGTTAGATGAGAAAGGCACCTGGCACTAGGGGGCTCTCGTACTGGTATCTCCTCACCTGACTGGAGAGGCCAGTCACTGGGCGACAGGCGTTGAGGGCTGGGTCCCCTTGTCTGGACTAGGGGCTTCCCAAAGGCAGGAATTGCTCGCCTCTGCCAGTGAGGGTCCTGGCGCGGCAGGGAGGTGAGGCCTGCCTCGCCAGCCCCACCCTCTCTCCCTCCCAGAAAAGCCATCGCTCACTGGGGCAGGCGCAGGACAGCAAACAGTCTGGGACAGTGACGGGGTGGCATCCTGACACCGTCCTTTACGTCCCCTTTTCTCATTGGGCTCTGGCAAGGTGCTGTTGACACAGACACAGTGCACGGCCCTGGGGCAGCTCTGGCTCCAGGGGGGAGGGAAGCTTGTCCGTGGCCTCTTCAGCCGGGGCTGGAGAAGGAGGGGGCGCCTGGGGCAGGGCTTGGTTCTGGGGAAGCTAATCTGCTGAATACGGGACCCAGAAAACCAGCGATGCTTTCATTGGACCGGAAGTGGGGATGTGGAAGGGGCGGGGGGTCAGCCTCCAGCAGGGAGAGTTTCCATCAAGGCTGTGGTAAGGACAAGTAGGTAAACCGAGGCCGAAGCTCAGATGACCCGTGGTAAGCACCCATCATTGGCTCAGAATGGCAAAGCCCAAGCGCCAAGCACAGGCCCACGGGAAGCAGGGGCCCTGGGCTTCTGAGACATCGGGTGGGGGAGAGGTGTGCAGGGGACCCCCAGTGGGGAGAGGTGGTGTCACATGAGGAAAGGCAGCCTGGCGTGGGAGGAGAGGTCCAGGGACAGTGCCTCCACGGCTGTGTCGGCTGTCATAGCAGCCACTGCCCGGAAAGGCAGGGACAGGGCAGGGGGAGCCAGGCCACCGAGTAGTGACAGGCACACCCTAAGACCCCAAAGGCCTCAGACACTGGCCATGCCACCGTGCGTAGCAAACAGAGGCTCCTGTTTCTTTCTCCACAGTCATTTCACATCCATTATTTCCCCCTGTGAGTGACTTACTGTTACTTACCATCATTTTACAAATGTGGAAACTGAGGCACAGAGGGGAGAAGGGACTTGTACCAAATCCATGGTGAGTCAAGGGCGGAATGGGCCCTGACCTCAGGTTGGGCTGTCTCTGGGGCCAGATCCAAAGCTGGGCATCAAGTCTCTTTGCCGGGCCTCTGGGCTCTGGGCATGGAGATCGTAGGCCTGGCCTGTGGTCTGCAAGGACTCGGCCAGGAGGCCTCTTTGGGGACAGAACACAGTGGTCCCAGGCCAGACAGACCTGAGTACCAATCCCAGCCCAGCCTCTCAGAGCTGTTAGACTCTGCGCATGGTGCTAACCCCTCTGAGCCTCAGTTTCCTCACCCCCAATGGGGGCTAAGAGGCTGCCTCACAGGTTGCTGTGGGACCTCGGGCAGGGCCCCCTCCTCTCATCTGACTGCACCCACCTGCCCTTAGTGGAGCTAAAAATGTCCAGGGCACACAAGGCCCTGCCTTTGGGGAGGGACACCCAAAAGGCAGTGAACAAGCACACAGATAAATGGCTTAGCCCTTTTCACATAGGGCTCTGAAAGAAATAAAACTGAGTGATGAGTGGAGAGCATAAGGGGCTGGGGCCTCTATAGACACCAAGGAAAGGCCTCCCTGGCAAGTGAGTTATGGGGACTGAGCATCCTAAGTAAAGGGAACAAGTGCAAAGGCCCTGGGGCAGGAGCATGTTGCAGGAAAAAGCAAGGCAGCAAGTTGGTTGGTGGTGTGTCCACGTGGGCAAAGAGTGTATTGTGGCCTTGGGCAGTGTTTACAGCAGGACCTGGGTTCAAATCTGGCTCTGCTCACCAGCTGAGAATCCTGAACAAGCGACTTCTGTAAAATGGGGTAAGATGAGAGGAGGGTGAAGACGCAGGGGCCAGCTCCTGCATGGCAAGGGTTTGTCAGTGGCGGGGGTGGGGGGGGCCATGAGCAGAGCTGCACACTAGCAGGCCAAGGCCCCAGTTGGGTCTCTGACTACAAAGAGCCTCGGCCTGGGAGACTCCCTGGGGGACCCCGGGCCTTGGCTTCCCCAGCGAACAGAGAGCAGCTGGACTTGATGCTGCTAAAGATGCTTTGTAACTGAGCTCTCTGAGTGGGGGTGTGGGAGAGAGACAGAGGGCGAGAAAGCACATGTTTTCTTGCATGTGGGTGCCAAACCCTTCCCGGGGCTGCTCACCCACCCCAGGACCTGTCCTGGGACCACCCAGTGTGGCCTGAGCTAGCACGGCCCCCGGGAGCATTTGTTGTGTGTCGGGGGTCACCGGTAACCGTGTCTCACTTGTGTCACCCTCAGGAGTTCCCTGGAGACCAGAAGCAGCCTGTCCATGGACCGCTACGGGTACCGTCGCTCCCTCCACTCTGGGCCCACTGTTCCCATCGGCACCGCGGGTGGGCCCCAGGAGGCATCAAGGGAAATTAGTCCCCCCATTGGGCCCTCAAACTCCCCCAGGGACCAGCAGTACTGCTGACACATCCCCTGAGGACTAGTCCAGCTAGGAATGGTCCCTCAGGGGCTCGGCTAAGGGTACCTCTGAGAACCAAGGCTGGTGGTCCCTCTGAGGGCCAGCCCGCAGCCGCCCGTTCCCATGACGCCCAGGCTGCAGCCCAGGGGCCAAGCTGATGCTTCCAGTTGGTTTTCCGATCGCGGTTCGTGGAAGCCGGGGTGTCTGAGGACCTCTGCCTTCACATGGCTTTTGGATCTTGTCATTTCTACGAGATGTCTTCAGAAGGAGGCATTGCCTAATGTTACAAGAAGGGGCCAGAGACTGAGGCACACAGGAAGGTCCCCTGGGTCGGAGGTCAGCCGATCTCTGCTCACAGGCTGGGGCCACAAAAGACCAGGAAGGGGCAGCTAGCTGGCCCCGGCGCGGTGTTGGCATGGGGAGCCACGTCCAGTGTAGCGGCGTGAGTCAGGGAGGGGCGGACTGGGCCACGCCGACTGGAAATAGGCGCATCCCTCTCCGTGGGTGGGAGATGCGCCACTGCCAGGAAAGGGCGTATACCCGGTGAGGAGCCACAGGGCTGGATGTGGTCGGACGTGCCCAGCCGGGGAGGGTGAGGCAGAGGGCCCTGCGGAGCTGAGTCGCACCAAGGGGCCCGAACGGCCGAAAGCAGGCCCAGTGGTCGTGAGCCCCCTGCATTGGCGACACGACAGGGCCTGGGCCCCCTGTGCAGGGGGCGGGTCTAGTAGTTGCTCCCCTGGGACGAGACGGTCATGGCCACCAGCTCTGAGACCCTAAAGCTGCCTGAGGCTGTGAGAAGGGCAGAGGGGTGCTTTCCTGAGCCAGCGTGGGGCTGGCGGCTGCCGGCACACTCCAATAACCCTGTAGGGGGACGCTCCACGGCCACAGCCACACGTGACGCTAACAGGCGTGCGCGGGTGCCGCGAAAGCTGACGGTGTCCTACTTCCTCACGAGCACTCGGAACGGGTTGGTGTTAGCCCGTTTCACAGAAGTCCCTGGTTCAGGATTCTCAGCTGGCCAGCAGAGCCGGACTTGAACCCAGATCCTGCTGTGAACGCTGCCCAAGGCCACAATACACTCCTTGCCCCCGTGGACACACCTCATACCCCCAGCTCTTCGCACAGCGCTTTGCACAGTCTCACACACACCGCGTGCAGAGCATCGGCACCCTCCGTTGCTCACACGGGCAGACCCTCACTCCATCCCTCCTGTACGTGGGCTCACCCCTCCCCAACCACTGGCCACGCTCTGCTTTCCCAGGCTCACAGCTGGATGCCCCTGCCTGGCCGGCCTGGGGTGCTGGGCAGGTGTATGGGTGTCTGTGGCAGAACGGGCTGAGCCCAGGGTGAGAGGCTCACGAAACTCCTGTAAACCAGCTGAGCCACCGGCTTCTCTGAAAGCCACCAACATGTCAGATGGCGGTGTGGCTCCACCCGCTTTGCCTACCCCCGACAGCCAGCTAGTCAGCACTCTGCTAGGGGCCGGGCCGGAGAAGGCTCTGGAACGAAGGGGGGCAGGGGGTGAGGCTTTTGTCCCAGGTGTCTGGGGGTTGGGTGGGGACTGTCACGTGTCCCCCTGCCCCCTCAGGTTTAACCCAGACCCAGCTCTCGCCAGGCCTGGCAGGCGGCCGTGGTCAGGGAGCGGCCATAGTAATCACCCCCCTGAGGCTGGCCGCACTTGACCCAGTGCCTTCACAGTCCCAGAGGACCAAGCTAGGGGTCAGAGCAGACAGCAGGATCACCTTGAGCTCTGCTCTGTCCCCTCTTCCCCCCAGCCCTTATTTCAGGTGTCAGGTGCTTGCTACGCCACGGTCAACAGTGCTGCCTTTGCTGGGCTACTGTGTTAGGCAGGGGCTCAGGCAGCAAAGGAACAAAGGAATCAGGTTTTAATATACTATGTTGGGTGGCAAATGCTATGAAGGAAAAGAAATCAGGGTGAAGGAGATAGAGAGCGATCAGAGGGTGGCCAGGGAAGGTCTGTGAGGAAGTGCCGTTTAACCAGAGACCAGAAGGAACGTGGGGGTGAGTCCCATGACTGGAGGAAGAGCATCCAGGCGGTGGAGATGGCCAGTGCAAAGGTCCTGAGGTGGAGCATGCTTGGCCCATTTGAGGAACAGAAAAGAGGCAGGCGCTAAACAGGATCTGCCCCCATTCCTGTGATCCTGCAGTCCCACACGTCCTGACTGCTGACCCTCACAGCAGCCTTGGGACACAGGCAGAGCCAGGCTCGATGTTCACATTTCACAGATGAGGAAAACTTGAGATGCAGAGACCAGAGGGATATTGGTGCCAGATCCAGGCCTGGGACCCAGGGCCCTCACCTACCCCTACCACCACGTGGCCTCTGTGCCCTTTTCGTGCAACAGGGTCACCAGCTCTGCTGTGGGAGCCTCTGGGAAACCTGGCCCTCAGGCCCCAGTGGAGGGGAGGAGGTGCCATTCGAGGTCCTGGACGCCCCATTCACGGCTTGGGAATTCAGAAACAAAGGTCCCAGCCAGTAATTGCCTCCTTTCAAAGGCACAGCCGCCTTCCTCTGCCACAGGCGTGAGAGGGAAGCTGATGTCCTTGTCCGGGGGAGAGGGGCGGGGCAGCACTCCACAGGGCCTGTGCTACCTTGGCAAACAGGCCAACAGGCTCATCACCCTTGGCAGATGGCCACTGTCACCCTCTGTCCCCATCTATCCCCCAGTTACCAGCCCAGTTATCCAGTGGCTCGTCTCTCCCCAGCCCCAGAACAGCGTGGGGCTTCCTGGGTCCAGCTTGGACCCATCCTGTTGATGCTGGGTGTGCCCTTTCCCTCACTGGGCCTCCCTCTCCTTGTTTATACAAGAGGAGGCTTGGACTGAGCCATTTGAAATGCCCTTCCAGTTCTGGCTGTCCACGATGGGACATTTCTGAGAGTGCTACTCTCCGAAGCAGGGGAGGGATCATTATCTGGCGTGGGAGCTCTCCTGAGCCCTAGGGGATGTTCAGCAGCATCGAAATGCCGCTAGATGCCAGTAGCACACTCCTTCCCGGTTGTGGCCACCCCAGACTTCTCCAGACATTGCCAAGTGTCCCCTGGTGGCGAGGGGGACGGTGCCCTAACAGTCGCTGGGTGAGAAGCTCTGCTCAGCATGTTTGCCAACAGCAGACAGAAAACTGCCCTCCTGAGCCCGTTGACCTTATTCTTGGGCTTTGCCAGAGCACGGGGCTGGGGTCAGGCCCCTGAAGCCTGGCGGACTTGCTCAGCGCCGGCTCCCATCTGCAGCCGATGTCTCCTGGATGTCACCCCTCACCCAGTCTTTTCTGAGCCTCAGCTTCCCCATCTTCCAGCAGGGGAGGGTTGTAAGGATGCCGAGGGACCACCGCTTTGTAAATGATGTTGAGCAAACTGGGGACCTGAAGGAGCGGAGGTGTGAGCGTGCTGTGCTTTGTGGGTCCAGACCCTTCCGTTCTGCTACCCAAGACTCTTTGTTCCTTCAACTAATGATGACAGGGTGCCTGCGGTGGGTGAGGCGTGAGGCTGGCCCGTGAGATGGGCTGTGAAAGGAGGGGCGTGGGCCCTGCCCGGGAGATGCCCAGGAGATGCTCGTGCTGCAGCCACGGCAGAGAGGCAGAAAACGAGTGAATAAACGGGATCGTTTCAGAGGATGGTGTGTCCAGGGGAGAGAATGAGACAGGGTGTAGGGTGAAGGAGGCTCAGATGGTCAGAGAAGGCTCTGAGGAGGTGTTGGAGGTGATATCTGTTGGATGATGAGTCTCTGCCCCGGGGGAGGGGGCACCCCCAGCAGAAAGCCCTGCACAGAAGACCTGAAGGGGGTGGTGGGTCAGGGGGTGCAATGGGGGCCAGGTGTCTGGGAGTCGGGAGCCTCAGAGAGGTCAGGTGGTGTGGTCTGTCAGTCCATCAGCAGGAGCCGGTCACCAGTTGGGAGTTTGGCCTTTATTCTGAGAGCAGCGTGGGGCCACATGAGGGTGTGGCCAAATGACACGAAGTTCCCTGTGGCTGGTGTATAGGGAATGGTCCCTAGGGCGGTCAGAGCAGAATCAGGACCCACGGGCAGGGATGGAGAGAGAGGCCCGGCTGGTGGTTCTGCTCCATTGCCTGTGACTGCCAGGTCCTGAGGCCACCGAGCCACCCACTCTGCCTGTCCCCCCCCCCCCATCCTCCCACCCCGTTCCTGCCCAACAGCCCCTGGCTGGCCTCGGCCCCTCAGCCCAGCCCAACAGCTCTTCTCCCTCCCTCCCTCACTAGCTACAGGAGTTACCCTCCCGGCAGCCAATGAGCAGCTGTCATCGAGGTTCCATTTTAGATTTTATCAATGTGTCCCTGTCACCCGGGCAACCGCTCCTGGTGGCCCTGTCAGTCTTTCTCCGCCTGTCTTTCAGAGCCAAGCTGCTCCCGCCCACACCATGTGGCTATGTGGTGAGTTCTCGCTCACTCGGACCGGACCAGGATTCCACCAAACGTAATTGATCTGGGTGTCAAGGTCAGCGTTTGTCTGTCATTTCGCCCCCTCCTTGCCTCACGCCCGGGTCTTTGGGGCCTGAGTCACTCTGGGCCAGGCAGGCGGGTGGCCGACTGCCCGGCCAGGTGCAGGCATGGCCGCCAAGTGTCCGGGGCCTGGCTGGAAGAAGGGGCTTGGGGAACGGCCATCAGGAGCCCCCAGCATCCAGGCCCCCCAGGATGACAGTCCAGGGGCCCCTGCAGCTCGGCACAGCCAGGGCTACCTCGGCGTACCCTGGGGACCCGCAGAGGAGCCCCAAGAAGAACCAGCCGCCAGAGACAGCAGCAGTCTAAGACTGGCCGGGTGAGCCGCACCAATGAGTTGCTAGGCTTTTTTGCACACTGCTCTTTGTATTAGAGGCCTGTGCTCTAGGAGCGGGCTGGGCAGGGCCGGGCCATGTGAGTGGGGGCCGCGGTAGGACCAGGGTGGGCCTGCGTGGCCGTCCCCCAACCACCCCCAAACCCTCTCCAACCCCGGTGGAGGAGCCACAGTGGTCCAGCTGGAGACTGAAAGGTGACAATGCTCAAGTTCAAGGCCTTTTGCCTGGATTACTGGCAGTTCCTGTGCCTGCAGCCGCTGCATGGAGTCTATAAAAGGTATGTGCACGGTCTGGGGAGGACCTCTGCCATAGGCAGGGGGCTGTGAGGTAAAGTCCCCCACACACCCTGGCCTGCCCACTGAGGGCCTTCCCAGGTCGGCCCAGGGTCCTTGCCACTGGCCAAGAACGGCGGCGGCCTGTGCTGTGGGTCACTTTGCAACTTGGCGTGATTGTCCCCTCCTCTCCCTCCGGCCCTGTAACCAGTAGGCTTTCTGCAGGGAAGTGGTCACCCCAGAGTGTTCTGTGGCCAAATGCTGCTTTCATTGTTTCTTGCTGTTGGGGTCCTCCCTGGAGCGGACTTGATCCTGGGCAGGGCTGACCCCACAGGAGGGCAGCCTGGCCCTGCCAGGGTACATTCCCTCCAGCCTGATGGGTGGCTCATCTGATTAACAGGCATGACTACCTGGATACCAAGCAGGAATTTGAGAACTGTTTGGGGAGGCTGAATGGGGGATCCCTGTTCTGGAGGTCAGGAGACCAGAGTTCAAGTCCCTTCCCTTGCTGTGTGACTTTGGGCAGGCTGCTTTCCCTTGCTGAGTCCCGGTTTCCCCATCTTTAGGTATTTGGGACTGATAACAGCGGCATTTGGGGACTGCTCCCTGAAATGATGCAGGCTGCCAACACCATGCGTTCAAATGTTAACAAACCTGACAATATGGTCTGCACGTGTGTTCTGTTTGCTCGCACCCCTTGGCCGAGAAACGCCCGTGCCTAGGCCAGCAGAAGGGGCATCGTGGAGCCATCCCCGTGGTTGCCTTGAAAGATCTGGGAGGAGGGAATCAGAATATCAGCTATTCTGAGGGAATTAGTTTTTCCTGATTTCACACTCTGTGAATTCCATGGGCATTAGCATGCGAGCAGTTCTGGGAAAGTGTGGGAACTTTTCTTTTCTCTTCCAGGGGCTTTCTGCAAAAGGGGCGGGCACTGGGGGTCTCACGGCTGCCTCAGAAAGGAAGTCCCTACTCTTGGGGGGGTGCCAGCGACAGAGGCCTGTCCTGCATCTGATTAGCACGGCCACATCTGAGCGGAAGGCCACACCAGGTGGGATCTGCACGCTGTGCAGGTGGATGAGTCTTCACCCCCCACTTTGGGGAGTTTGTTGTTAGAGCCTTGGGGCACCTGGCGTATTCTGGCTGTTGGTTATTGACTGCTGAGGGCGGGGCACTTTACCTGATGGTTAAACCCTCACCCCTTCTGTAAAAGAGGCATTAAGCCCCCGCTTTGAGCAGGTGAGTCGAGGGAGAATGAAGGGCAGGTAGCCAAGTCAGCAGGGCCACAGTATTTGGAACTAAGGTCTCTCTTGTCCCAAGATGATCTCTCCGGAGTGCTCACGGCTTGAGGCCTTGCAGCACACCGGGGTCTTGGAGTGAGAGGATCAGAGGAAGCTGGGGGAGTGGGCTGGGCCCCGGAGCAGGACCGCTGTGCCCCCTGGAGAGCCGCCCAGCTGTGAAGAAGGCTGCCTGCATCCATGGAGCCCTCAGCTGTGTGTCTCCACTCAGGAAGTAAAGTCTGGGGCACGAGTCTGACGGGTCTGGCGTGGGCCATTTCCTGCCCCTCGCTGTGCTGAGGCCAGGGGGAGTATCTGTAGGAAGGAGCCTTCAGGGACCCCTTGGCCCCCACCCCCACCAGCACTACACTCTGTGTGGGAGAGGCCGGGCCCTGGGCTATACGGGAGAGCTGTTAGGAAGGAGTCGTGGGGTGCGAAATGGCCCGTGTTCCCCGTGAGCGTGGCCTCCCCGTTCAGGCACTGCTGGACCAGAGTGAGGCATGGTGATGTATACACCAGAGGCTCAGTGTCACCAAATTGTCAGGGGCCTGGAGAAGCTGGGCTTCAGCGGGATAGTCAGGGAAGGCTTGAGGATCCGGGAGCCAGAGCTGAACCTAACTCAAGTTCAGAGAGACTGCGATGAGGCCGCCTGCCTCCATCCACCTGTCCTCCCCAGGTGCATCTAGAGGGCGCTGGAAGCAGGCTTCAGGGCTCCAGTCTTTCACACTTGAGGTCTCCTGGCAGCCTTGTGTCTTAGCAAGATCCCTCTGGTGGCCGGCGGGCATGGGAGAAAATACTGGCTCTCCCCAACAACCACTTTTGTCTTGGCAATTGCTGGACTTTGCAATGAGATTATCCAGACTGAGTGATTGTCTGCACCTCAGCCCTGTCTTGGCAGCCATTGGATGGATGGGTCAGCTTGCTTGGGGAAGGGCATGCCAACATGAGGGGCCCCAGATGCCCAGGCAACTCACAGGAGGAAAGAGCTAGGCCCCAAAGCTTATAAGCTGGGTCCCTTCTCTAGTCAGGGCCTGTTATGGGGTCAGTTGTGCCCCCCACCCCGAGTTTATATGTTGAAGTCCTAACCCCAGTAACTCAGAATGGGACTGCATTGGAGATACAGTCTTTAAAAGGGCCATTAAGTTAAAATGAAATCATTAAGATGGCCTTCATCCAATATTACTTGTGTCCTTTTAAGAAGATATTAGGGCAGGGGTGCCTGGCTGGCTCATTTGGAGGAGGGTGCAACTCTTAATCTCAGGGTAGTGAGTTTGAACCCCATGTGTAGAGATTACTTAAATAAACAAAACTTAAAAAAAAAGAAGGGGTGCCTGGGTGGCTTGGTTGGTTGAGCATCCAACTTCAGCTCCAGTCATGATTTCACAGTTCATGGGTTCGAGCCCCCATCGGGTTCTGTGCTGACAGATCAGAGCCTGGAGCCTGCTTGGGATTCTGTGTCTCCCTCTCTCTCTGCCCCTCCCCTGCTCATACTTGCTCTCTCTCTCTCTCTTTCTCAAAAATAAACATTAAAAAGAAATAGATTAGGGCACAGACATACACAGAAGGAAGACCATGTCTGATGATTAACTTTGTGTGTCACCTTGACAGGGTGAGGGGTGTCCACATCTTTGGCTAAACATCCTTCTGAATGTATCTGTGACAGTGTTTCTGGATGAGATGAACATTTGAATCAATAGACTGAGCAAAGCAGATTGCCCTCCCCAGTGGGGGTGGGCCTTGCCCAATCAGTTGAAGGCCTGAGTACAGCACAAACTCCCCCTGCCTGCCTGCCTGCCCTTGAGCCCTGGCTCTAGACTCCCACCAACACCTCGGCTCTTCCTGGGTCCCGAGCCTCCCAGCATTTGGACTGAAACTTGCCATCAGCACTCTGGGTTTCCAGCTTGCCAGCTGCCAACCTCGGGACTTGCCGGCCTTCCTAATCGTTTATGATAAATAAATGTGTGCGTGTATGTGTGCGTGTACACAGACACATACATCCCGTTGGTTCTCTTCCTCTGGACGACCCTGAATGATTCACGGCGTGAGGACACAGGGAGAAGAGGCCATCTATCCACCAAGGAGAGAGCCCTCGGAGGAAACCAACCCAACCCTGTGGACACCTAGATCTCAGACCTCTAGCCTCCAGAACAGCAAAAAAAAAAAAAAAAAAAAAAAAAAAAATCATTTCTGTTGTTTAAGCTCTCTAGTCCGTGATACTTTGTTATAGCAAACCTCTCTGTTTTCATCTGTGAAGTGGGCCCAAGGGCCCCTCCCCAGGCTTACCATGAGACTGCCACGCACAATGGGGTGAGGCCAGTGAGGCCCTCCCCGCGGGCACAGGGTGGAAGCAGGCACCAGACAACCCTCAGCAATCAAGCAAATCAAATGTCAAAATCGTACCCAAAGACAGGCTGCTGTTTGATTTACGGTGCTGCATCACTGAGCCACGGGAACGGTCATTTCTACAGGGGCTGCAGCCCGGTGTCCCCCGCAGGCTAGGTTTGTGAGGGTTGGCAGTGATGTGCAAATAGACAGAGAACCCTGAGGCTGTGTATATGTTCTTTTATTATTATTACTATTATTTTAAAGCCTTATCAACCTTTTCACTTTGTTCAAGATACAGCATGTTCTTTTGGTAAGTGTATGTAGGGGTGCACATTTTTCCCTTCACAGGGGGCTCTGATGTGACTCTGCCCTGTGCTGTAGCTGGCCCTGAGCCAGCTGTCCACATGCTGCGTTGTCCACTTTAAAGGGTCAGGCAGGGTGTTCTCCTCGGAAGGCCATCCCGAGACTGCGTTTCCCTCTGGCTATGTATAAAGGAGGCTTAAGAATGAGGGATTGGAGGGGCGCCTGGGTGGCTCAGTCAGTTGAGTGTCTGACTTTAGCTCAAGTCATGATCTCACAGTTCATGGGTTCCAACCCCACATCGGGCTCACTGCTGCCAGCGTGGAGCCTGCTCCGGATCCTCTGTCCCCCTCTCTCTCTGCCCCTGCCCTGCTATTGTTCTCCCTTTCAAAAATAAATAAACATTTAAAAAAAAGAATGAGGGATTGTTTCTCCATAGAGGACATCGTTAGGTCAGTTGGCAAGTTTGAATAAGATTCGAGGATTAGATAATAGTATTGAATCAATGTTGATGTCCTGACTTTGAAAACCATACTGTGATTGTGTCAGAGAACGTCCTTGTTTTAGGGCAGACACTCTGGAGTAGCGGGGGCTTGAGGTGGGCAACTTACTCTCAGAGAATTCTGGGGAAAAAAAAGTACGTGTGTGTGAGTGGGTGTGGGTGTGCTTGTACGTGTGGAAGTGTGGGGCGGGGGGGGGGAAGAAAGAAAGACAATATGATAAAGCAAATTGGGTACAGTGTGAACGTGTGGGGAATCTGGGTGAAGGATATAAAGTGTTCTTTGTACTCTTCGCCCAACTTTCCTGTAAGGCTGAAATTAACTCAAGATACTTTTAAAAATAGTGTCAAGGGTGACTGGGAGCTAGTTCAATGCTCACGCTCTCCTTCTGCAGCCTCCTGACTCCAGATTTCTCCTCTGCCTCCTTCCTAGACCTTTAGGTCTCAGCTGGAATGCCACCTCCTTGGTGAGGGCCTCCCTGATCACCTTGTCTGGCACAGCACCACCCTGTCCTACTTGTCATCTTTCACACCCGCCAGTTTTGTTTGATCACCCTCACCAGCATCAGAAATTATCATACCATTTGCCTAACGGTTGTCTCTTCTGCCCCCTCCCTCCAAATGTCAGCTCTATGGAACTTTGTCTTGTCCCTGCCCCGCACCCCCCTCCATCCTCTGTGCCTGGCACACAGTAGAGCTGCAGGTCAAAAAACCCCGAGTCTTGTCCTTCCTGGTTTCCCCCTCAGACTTGCCAAGTGACCTTGGGCAGTGTCCCATCCGACTCTGGCCTTCCATTTCTTCATCTTGACCCCAGCTCTAAAGCTTTTGGACTGTGTGATGCAGAAAGCCACAGGCTGCTGCACCGTCTCAGTGTCCCCCAGCTGAGATCCTCTCTGCTGCCGGGATTGCCGGGCCCCTCACTGCTCTGTCCCCGAAGAAGGAACGAGCAGAAGACAATGTGTTTCGTGCACCTGACCTGTCAAGACACTGTCCCCAGACAGTGGGCCCACAAGGAGAGTGGGTTCACTTCTCTCCCCTGGCTTCTTCAGAACAACGACGGGGCAGATTTTAAGCCCAGCGCCTGTGTTTTGTGCACCTGACCTGTCAGGACACTGTCCCCAGACAGTGGGCCCACAAGGAGAGTGGGTTCACTTCTCTCCCCTGGCTTCTTCAGAACAAAGACGGGGCAGATTTTAAGCCCAGCGCCTTCAGCAGGAAACAGTATCTGCCTGAAATTGAATAACATTGTCTTGTTTTCATGGTAACCTCTACTTCAGCAAGTGATATGAGTTTTCCATTTGGGGGAGTGATACAAAGTTTCCTTTTAAAATAAATGTATTCAGTAGTGAAAGCCAGTTAGTTTGGTTTTTTCGTGCATTTTTAAACTTTTTTTTTTAACATTTATTTATTTTTGAGAGAGGCAGACAGAATGTGAGTGGGTTGGGGCAGAGAGAGGGAGACACAGACTCCAAAGCAGGCTTCAGTCTCTGAGCTGTCAGCACAGAGCCCGATGCCGGGCTCGAACCCACAGACCACAAGATCGTGACCTGAGCATAATTCATTCATGCATTAAATGAACTATCAGCATGTCCACAGAGAGAGTCTGCAGCATAAGGGTCGGGTGACAGTGGAGCTGGGAACTGCCTGTGAACAGAGGAAGGAAATGGAGGGGCTCAGCCAGGGGGTTGACCCGGACAGGGTAGGGCTGTGGTATTGGGAACAGCCCTGAGGCAGGGAGGCCACTGAGGAGGTAGGGTCCTGGCCCAGGGTGGTGCAGTCCTCATCAGTTCTCTTTGAAGGAGCTTCGTGTGTGGGCACAGTCAGTCAAGGGGAGATTTCCTATTTGGAGTCTCTTGACCTGCATGCCAAGATCCAGGAAGCTAGGAGCCAGGGGCCACAGATGTTAGGCCTTTCAGCACCTGATGGGCATCCAAGGGAACAGCTTTTCTCCTTTGCCTGAGAAGGAGCTAGGGGCTGGGCTCAGCCAGCAGCAAGTGGGATTTAGGTTAGGCATAGAGGAGGACTTCCATCCCGGAGGAGGAAAGTTTTGTTGCCTGGTGTCTATAATGTGTGTTTTGGAGCAAAAGTGCTTGGGCCCAAATCCTTGCTCTGCCATTTCCTATTTGTATAACCCCGGGCATGCTGGTCAGCCTCTCAGTGCCTTAGTTTCTCCACTCTATAGATGAGGTAATAATGGTACCTACCTCAAGGACGGGCTTAAGGATTCAGTGAGGTAACTGGCTACAGTGTTATTGTTATTAGATGACAGTGCGATGTCTCTCCCTGGAGGTTTTGGTGGTTGCCACACCCAGCGACTCGAGAGACCAGAAGCTCCAGAGAGCATTGCTTTCCGTTCATGATCCTTCGTGAACTTCTCAAAGCACCATCACACAGCATCGGCTCCTTGGATGCACTTGCTATTCACAAAACACCCCCAAGGCAGGTTTTGTTCTGTCCCCGTTTTGCAGATGAAGACACTGAGGCATTGGGGTCGGGCGGGTATCAGGAATGGATTATAAAGACCCCCCAGCCAGTGCAACTCAGTGGTGTGGAGAGGATACAGGTCTTAGTCAGGACCCCTGTTCAGAGTCCCAGATCTTCTGCTCCCCGGCTGTGTGATCTTAAGCAAGTCACTTAACCCCTCCGTGACTCCGTTTCTCCATCTCCAACATTAGGGAATGGGAGTTGGACCTCCATCGTTTCAACTGTCTGGTTTCCCTATGTGGCAGATCAGGGCACCAACCCTGAAGGCCCCAGTACTGCCTTCGCCAGGGCCCAGAGAGAACGGAGTCAGAAGTCCCAGAAGAGAGAAGCCAGGAGGACTGGCTGTCGGTGTGAATGATGGCTGATGTCAGACCCCGCTGCTTGGGGCTCCACCTGTCCCACAGCCAGGCTGCCTGCAGTGGTATCCAGTCCTAGCCCTGAGGTCTGGCTCTGCCCAGATCCCAGCGGGCATCCACCATACCAGGCACGTCCCTGGAACGGTCTCCCCCAACCCACCCCGACACTTAGGAGCTTCCCAGGGTCCTGGCTTTCCCTCCACTGGAAAAACTCGATAAGCTCGTGGTGCTGTCTTTGTACTTCCTGCCCCCACCCAGTCTCAGGGGCAGGTGACACACAGAGGCTGGATGGTGAGCAGGTCCTGGCCCCAGACGTCACCCAAAGCAGGCCGTATCTTTCTCTGGGCCTCAGTTTCCTCACTTACATTGTTACAAAATAAAAAGGCAGACAGATCAAGTGAAAGAGCTATTCCTTCATTCAGCACACACTCTTTTATTAACTCCTTTTCGGGGCCAAATTGTCTGCCAGGGCCTGAGACACTGATGAGCAAATCCCATGTCCACCCTCGGTCACTCCCAGTCTGGCTTTTGCCCTGGCATCAGGGCTGTGAGGAGCCACAGGCATCTCTGGAGCTGGACCAGTCATGGCAGCCTCCGGTAGGACATGGCAGCTCAGAGAGCCTTGGCGGGTGAGAAGGAACTCTTGAGAGTTCAAGAGGCGGTGACCCACGAGCCAGACACCCACAAATGGACTTTATTTGGCCTGCATGGAATTAGCCCTAACAGGGCATTTTAAGTTTGAATTTATTGCAGACGTGTAAAAACTGAGAGCTTTCAGGGAAAAATCTGGATTTCTGGCTTCTGAGAAAACAGAGCTCTCATTCCTACAGAGCAACAGTTGTCTGTTGGACTGCGTGGTTCCCACCCCTCCATCCCACCTGACCATCCTCCCCACCTCTTCCCACAAGCCGTCCCCATGTCCCCATCGCCGTCCGTGGAACCTCCAATAGCCCAGTTGCTCAGGCCAGAAACCCAGGCATCATCTCTGGCTGGACTTTCTGTCTCACCCCTTATTGTATCCATCAGCAATCCCTACTGGCTCTCTGCTTTGAGAACGTTTCAGTTACTTGTCCCCACCATCTGGGCCACCCCCCGGGTCCAGGCACCAGCTGCTCCCTGATCCTTGCTTTTGTCATTGCCCTCCAGAGTCTCCCGTCTGCACCACAAGCCAAGTGAGACCCTGTGCACCCAGTCGGGGACCTTGGACACAATGTGCCTCATGCTCCCCAAGATAGGTGGGGCAAAGCTCTTTCTCTGGCTTCTTCCTCAACACCTGACCTGAGTCAGTGTCCTGCTTTGCCTGCACCCTCAGCCATTAGTGGCCTTTTGGGCCTGAGACAAGGTGGCAGGAGTCAGGTTGGCCAGATGCCCAGGGGCTTGGGAGCCCAGTAATGATCACCCGTGAGCCAAGGCTCTTAACCACCTCGGGCCTCCATTTTCCCATCTGAAAAATAGGGGCATCCCTGTGCATCCTTTTCGTAAGACAAACACCGCTTAAGATAGGAAGGTTAAGGGTTTCAACATTCAGCCAACTTGGCATGTGTCGAGTGCCTGCCTCACGCCTGGCCCTGCTCTGGACACCACGGGAAGTCTCTCAATATACATGATGGATGATTCATTTTGCTTTCAGCTTGAGGCAGGAGAAAGAGCTCTGGCTTCGGAGTTGGATGGGCGGAGCCGGGCTTAGAGGTTACTCTGGACAAGGCATCTGAACCTCGGTGTGTTAATTTGTAAAAGAGGCAGATGATAATGAGTGCCATTACTCAGGGTGTGGGAAGGTGTGCAAAGAGCTAAGCTCTGTGGGTATTTGCCCCGCCTCCTACGGGCTCCCAGAGCAGGGAGGGAAATGGATGCAGACACAGGCGATGTCCATGCAAGGTAAAGACTGGCTGTAGCCCAGGCTCAGGGACTGGAGAGGATGTGGGGCGGAAGAGGCGGGAGCCCCGGAAAGCTTATCAGGTTCATTTATGTGCTTTGTGCTGGTTGTTCCTCCCACACCAGACATCAGCCCTGCTTGGCTTCACGGTCTTCCTCGCCGGGTCTTCGAGTGGCATCCCGCACAATGAGGCAGTCAAGACGTGTTGGCTGGATGAAGGAACACCTAGAGTGATGGCCTTGGAAGGGCCACCTTCCAACGTGTATGGAGGGTTCACCAGAAGTGTGTGTGTGTGCAATGCTGGCCACACTTGAAGTGGGGCCGCGTGCAATGGTGGGGAGGCCTTACAACCCAGGCCCTGAGGGTGGGGAGAGAGAGTAGTTATGTGCAGCAGGGGAAAGAGAGAGAGAGAGAGAGAGAGAGAGAGCTGTGTGGAAAGGGCCACCTGCCAGGCACTGTGGCTGCAGAGGGGCAGTGAGTGCCCTGATCACACCCCCGCTCCTCTGCCTCCTGCCCTCCTGCCAGGGTCTCCCACTGGCCACAGCCAACAGGTAACAGAGGGCATGGGGGCCTGGTGATTCAATCCATGGGCCCAGAGCAAAGTAGACAGTCCCATCTGCAGGACATTTGGAGAAGAGCGGGCCCAGGTATGCAGAGCTCCTGTCCAGAGAGGGTAGGCTTGGAGCCAGGAGGGCTGGGGTGTGGCGGGACCACTTGTGGGGATCAGCAAGCTCCATGTGGGTGGCAGATGGCAAGGGGTCTTGCCTGCCTAGCTGTGGTTTGGCCAAGAGGAGGCCACATCCAGCGGCAGGGAGGATGTCTGGTGTTAGAAGGAACCTGATGATGGACAGTGGGAGGCGGGCCGAAGGCAGGCAGAGCACTGGGGAGGCTGCACGGAGATCCAGAGAGCGGGGAGGGGGCCGATGTCTGGCCTCATAAATCCCACCATCATGTCAAGCCCAGTGCTCAGGAGTGGGGCAGAGTGTGACCGTTTTGTGGAGGAGACAGGCAGACGGGGAGCGATAACCTGCCTTTTAAGTCAGAGGCAGAATCTGGGGGGGCTTTAGAGCCCTGAGCCCACAGGCCCTGCTCACAGATAAGTAGAAGGGGCAAACCCAGCTGGGGCTGGAGGCTAGACCCTCCCTTGGCCTGCAGAGGAGGGATGCACCCCACCCCCCAGTCTCCATCTCCCTGAACAGTGTCTCCACCCACTGCCCTCCCCACTGGTGCGGTTGGGTCCCTCCAGTGAGCACAGGCCCTGAGCCGTGTCCTGCCCTCACAGGCCAAGTTCACCATGGCATCGGCATCTCCCAGGGAACAAATGTATCCTTTTCTTTGCCTGGGAGGCAGTGACTTCATCCCCAGTGGGCCGTGTGAGTCACTGCACCGAGGGTGGAGGGCTGGCCAGCTCTCCGCAGAGCCAGGCTTTGGCCGTGTGGCTGGGGAGAGGGAGTAGCTGAAGGTGTGAACGTTTCCATGCAGACCTACCTCACTTCTCTCTCTTCCTGCTGTGGCCCCCTGGGTCCCACTGGGGAGGGAAGGGCAACGTCACCAGTCACCTAACACAAGCCCCGCAGTGCCAGGGGTTTTTGAAATGACCATTGATAGGAAGATGCCCCTGAGAGGCTGTCTCACACCCAGGGCCACACAGTCCTTTTTTTCCTCCCCACAGCCGGGATGGTAGGGATGCTTATTCCCACTTGGCAGAGGAACACTGAGACTCAGGGTGATGAGATGACTGGTGTTAGGGATGAGGGATTCAGAGGTGAATAAGGAGCCTGCCCCCGTTCTCAGGGACAGGCCACCCTCAGTGATGAAGACAGACGGAGTGTGTGGTAAGAGCACGTTCAGGAAACCTCAAAGCACTTGGAGGCTCGCGTTCCTCACATGTAAAATGGGGATAATGACAGCCACCCCTCAGGGCTGTTGAGAGGACATGTTAAGAGCGACCATCACGAAGGGAGGCAGCACACCCCCAGGCCACCCCCGCTGCCACCCCACTGTTTGACAACGACTGCACTATCAGCACCCTGCGAAGTCAGGGACCAGGTTGACCGCCAAGGTGTGGAGACTGCCCAAGCCTTCTGAAAGCAGATCCTTGAGGGCCACCCGCAAGGGAGTGTGGGAGATGGCTCAGGGCTTGGCCCCTGCTGAGTGGCCGCGCCCTCAGCGCTTCCCTGAAGCTGTCTTAACCCTCCATCAGCTCCCCCCTCCCTCCCCATCAAGCCAAGGCAGCAGTCTTCTGAGAAGCAGGCGATGCCCTGGCAGCTGGGGAAAGCCGCACCCATCCTTTCTTGGTGCCTTAGTTTCCCCATATGTAAAGTGGGGGCGAGAAGCCCGAGGGCAATGCTGTTGGGGAGGTGGACACAGGTGGATGCAGCCAAGGGGAAGAACACAGAAGTGAGGCCTGGGCCCTCCAGGTGCTTTGGTGGCAGCGGTGTGTTCCAGGACACGGGGACTTGGAAGGGGCCCCCCACAAGGGCCTCGGCCTCCTGTCTGAAAATGTCACCTCTCTCTGAGATCACCTCCAGGGCCCAAAGTGCCACTTTGCCCCTCTCCGGGTGGAGAGGTACCTGCCATGACCGGTGTCCCGCACAGAGCAGGCATGGGAGGTGCACGTGACAAATACTCCTCCCCTCTGAGTGGTGAGTGGCTCTGGTGCTAAGCCCAGGCCTGGCAGGGGGGTGGGGGGGGGTGGTCTGCCCCAGACAGAGCCTGAGGCCATAGGGCCCAAGAGACATGGGAATCCAGAGCCTGGGGGGCATGGGGCAGAAAGTGAGAAGGGTCAGTTTTGCCAGGCATGTGAAAGGCCATGGGTAGAATCCTGGGGGACCAGGTGAGAGGCAACTGGCTGGTAGGGAGGCTGAGACGAGGGTTCTGGAAGATGCCTCTGGAAGAGAAGGGGGTCTCTGCCATCACCTATCATACCTCTTCACCCTGTGGGGATAAGGGGCCAGCCGGGGCCATAAGGGGAGTGAGTGAGGGGACAGACGGAAGGGAGAAGAGAGGACAGACGGGCGGATGATTGGAAAGGAAGAGGTTGAGGGCTGGGGGGGATGCGCATGGATGTCTGAGTGGGTGAGTGAGTCTGTGGATGGTGTGAATATAGTGGTGGCCGGTGGAGATATGTAAACACGCTGCCTCCACCCACAATAGATGTTGACAAAACTTTCACCAGCAGCACAGACCAGACAAACTCTTGAATGGAGGTCTTAGGCTGTGTGGCTCACGGAAGTGAGGCTCTGCCCCAGGGAGAATTTCCTTAGGTCAGCAGAGGCTCATGATGCAACGGCAGCCTCGAGAGGTAATGAACTTCCCATCACTCGGGGTGTTCAAACCGAGGCTGGGCAGCCAGTTCCCCAGGGTGCCATGGAGGAGCTCCTAAGGCAGGCACTGGGCTGCTGTGGTAGCTTCTGGCGACAAGGAAAGAGAATTGGGGTTCCTGAGCTCCCCCACGGAGGCCACAACCTTTGTAGAAGCCAGTCTTGCTTTTGGACAGAAAGTTCTTTCCGGGCTTGGGGGACAGACAAGCATGGAGCTGCTGGTCTTCGCTGTGGGAATCAGGCTGGAATCTGACACATCCCGCCCAGGCCAGTGCAAGGGGCCCGGGGACAGAGCAAGGCTTCGACCTGGAGACCCAGGCTCAGGCCCACCTCTGAGCCTCAGTTTCCTTCTAGGTGGAATGGGGGCCTTGGTGGCCACTGGACGTGATGACACTGGCTGCTATGCCTGATGCCCAGGGCCTTGCAGGGTGCCGAGATCTGGACCCACCTGACCCTGGGGGACTTCCTGGGGGCTGTGGGTGGATAGAAGTAGGTTCTGTGAATGCAGACCTTGAGCTGTGAGTCATTGTCCCTGGGTGCTCTGCTTGGGAAACCCCAGCTGCCTGCCCTGGGCTGGGCCTAGGAACAGCTGGTAGGGGGTGGAGAGCAGGGGCGGGAGCTCCAGCTGGGACCCCGGTCTGGAAATGCCCCAGACCCAGCTCGGGCCCAGGCCCCACGGCCGCTCAGAGGGGTCGAAGCCCTCCAGCCCCACCCCCACCCCCACCCCCACCCCCCACTCCCACCCAGAAGTGCTGGCGTGCGCTCGCTGCTCCCAGAGCCAGACCGCCAGGGCACAGATCCCACATTCACCGCTTCTTAGGGCTGTGACCTGGGGTTAGTGACTTTTCCCATCTGTGCCTCAGTTGCCTCACATGGGAAATGGAGCTGATGATAAAATCATAAGGCCGTTGGGAGAACTGGACGTGTTGGTTCTGGACCCGTGGAGAGCTGACACCACTGCCCAGGGCTCCCTGAGCCCAAGGTGGTCAGGGAGGAATGAAGGTCACAGGGGCCAGCCACACACAGCATCATCCATCACAGGGTGAGGAAGTGGTCTGGCCAAACCTGGGAACTTTGTCTCTCCCAGCAGAGGGAGACCCTCATGGGCCAGCTACTCTCCCAGGAAGCAGCCCTGACTTTGTCCTTCCTTTGTCTCCTGTGCACCCCGAGCTCCCCACCAGGAGCCAAGCAGGCAGAACAGCCCCTTTCCCCTTCCTGGCTGGCTCCTGGTCCCTGCTTGGGGTGGGCCAAGCTGCGGGCAGGTGTTGGATTTAAGCCTCTGGGGAGATGGGGGAGGATGTGGGCCTGCCCTCGCCTCCCTGCCCACCTCACTCCCTCTGGGGCTCAGCCTCTGCTGTCCCAGGCCAGCCTTTGGACACAGGACCAGCACTCTCCCTCACCGGGCAGACGCCCCTCACCCGTCCCGCCCCGAATGACTCACTGCTCCCCTGGCCCACAGCCACTGCTGTCTCCTGGCAGGAGGCAGGCGCAAGGTTGTGCAGAAGCCACGGGGTCTGGTGTGAGAGGGCTGCTCAGCCAGGAGGGTCTGGAGAAGCTGGACAGGCCAGCTCGCAGAGGCTGGCCTGGGGACAGCAAGGCCGGTGGCTGAGACTTACAGTGGCCATTGGGAGCCAGAGCCTCCCCCCTCTCCTGGCTTTTGGGCCTTGTCTTTCTTCTTCCCACCATGAAGAAGGAAGTGACCTGAGAGCCAGCAAAGACAGCCAGCCCCTGGCCGGGAGGAGACCAGGGTTGGAGGGCTGTGGCTGTGGGTCCGTCAGCCGCCGGCTCTCCCAACTAGCCAGGCATGAAGGGCGGTGGCAGTGCCGTGTGGAGCCTTATGTGGAAATACTGCATCTCCGTGAGGACCCTCAGGTACCAGGGGACGTGTGTCTGGAGGCAGCTGTGCCTGGCCATCGCCTGGCGGGAGGGGAGGCCTGGGCACCAGGCTGGCCGGTTTGCATTGACTCTGTGAGGTCCAGGACAGCTCCAGCCTGGGGGGGAGCAAGGATGGAGGGCAGGAAAGGTCATGCCTGGTGCCCTCCGGAGAAACTCAGAGTCTCTAGCAGGGAGGGAGGGAGGACAGAGGAACACTAGTTAGGGAGTGTGCAGGCATTTGGCCGGGACCCGGAGTGCCCACTGGAGGATGCCAGGGGCAGGTAGTGTGTCTGGCAGGTAGTGTGTCTGTCCCAAGTGAGCACGGAAACGGGCGTGTGTTACGTAACATGCCGGCACTGAACACAGCCGGTGACCTTGGCCCCGTCCCCTAGCCTCTCAGAGCCTGCTCCCATCAGTGAAATGGGGGCTCACGCTCCTCCCTTCAGAGGACGGTTTCGTGTGACTGTCAATGGCAGTCACCGAGTGGCGGAGAATTCGGCCCCGACTCCGGCACCGCGCTGCCCAAGTTCATACCTGGCTTTGGCGTTGGCACAGGTGTGAAGGGGCCTCATCTCTGTGGCCATGGCTTCCCGCCTGCAGGTCCTTACAGGATTAGCATGAGGATTAAATGAGATGGTGTGCAAAGAACAGGGCCAGGCGCACTGCCAGCGCGGGGTAAACATTAGGTGTGATTACCGCTGCTGTCATTCGGTACCTCCCCCCCTCAGCCAGATGGATGGGGAGGAGTGGCTGGAACAGAGCCCCTGTGCTTGTCAGTGGAGATGGGGTGGGGGAGGGGGCGCAAGGCTCTTTGCCCCCTGGGGAGGGTGCACGTCTCTGGGTTGACTCCCGCCTCTGCACCTGCCGGAGGGGTCCAGACCAGGGAGTGGGAAGCTGGATCCTGTGTGATCTCAGGCAAGTCTGGGGCTCATCTGTAAAGGGGGATTAGGTGGGGCCAGGATTGTTATGGGCGGGGCTTAGAGGCAGCTGCTTGGAAGGGCTGGAAAGAAGACATCTATTTGGATACTAGCTAAGGACATATTTGTTACTTCAAGGGGAGGTTTTACAAAGGGGAAGGGATCGGAAGATGCTCCCTCTTTCTTCCCGCCCTCATCACCTGGTATATAAACTATATTAACTCTCCTTTCCTTCCTTCCTTTTTTCCTCTCCAAAATATTTGTGATCACTTATAGGAAATACCTACAATAAATAAAATAAAATATCCGGAACAGGGTAAGCACAATATAGAACAGAATGCCGTGACCTACGGGAAAAAAATAGAATGGAACAGAGATAAACAGGGTCCTGAGGTCATTCTGTTGAGCTAAACATTACTGAGCTTCCTGGCAGCCAAAGAGAAAGGGGAAACCTAGCCCCTCAGCCCACACTCACTGTGATAGGACATCATCATTACAATGGCCATAGTTGCCTTTGCTGCTGAGTGAGAGTGTCTGGGACCTTGGGCCTTTGGCCTGAACAGGTGTGTGGGGGAAGGTGAGAGACATTGCAGAGATAGGCCTGGGGCCTGGTTTTAGGAGAACGGGGCAGACAGAGAGGGCAGAGGCATTCTCTTGGATGGGGATGTGGCTGACTATGGGAGTAGAGAGAGGAGAGCTCACCCCAGGGGTGAGTCAGCGGCCACCTGTCCCTCCTTAGACCCTGGGATAGGCCTCCTTGGGTGGGGACCTTGGAGGTCAGTCCAGGCAGGGGGTGAGTCCCCGGGCTCTGGCAAGAGCACTGTGTGCCTTTCCCTACAACCTCAGCTGGATTTCCCTGTGTCTCATTCTCTCCTGTGGTTTCCGGGGACTGGCACTACGGAAACCTCGAGGGCTGTTTACAGGATGCAGGGGGCCCAGCACTGGGAGGCCCAGCCGTGCTCTGCCAGGGGCTCTCCCGTGCTCAGGAGGAGTTGCACAGCCTCACAGAGCCCGGTAGACCAGCCTCTCCGTGCCTCAGTTGCCACATGTACAGCACAGGGGTAAAGGCACAGGGGCTAACTACCAGTCAGGGCTGTGGGGTAGAGCCTCGCGTGGCTCGTGGTAAGTCCTCCAAGAGTGTTTTTTGGCCTGGTGGCCCGACAGCATCGCAGGGCTGGAAGGCAGCTCTGGGTGGGTGCAGACATCGTAATTGGCACCGGGTTGGCCCCCAAACCCGCACTTAGCACCTGTAAGTACAGGGCACCTCCATGGTTAGCTGGGGAGGATGGCCCTTAGGGGGCTCCGGGAGACTTGCTCTGCTCTCCAGACCCCCCCACCCCATTTTGTTAGGAGGCCCCCGAGAGGGTGGAAGGTGCTCCAAAGTCAGACAAACAGACAGACGGACAGAGCAGGCCCTCGGCGGGATCCCAGACCCCTCAGCTGCCAGGGAAGACCTGAGTCAGCAGGTCTGCGGCCTGAGGAGGGGCTGGCGGCAGCCACAGTGACAAATTGGAGGGTTGCGATCAGACAGCACATAGTTTTCCACTTGCGTCTTCAGATTCCCCTCCGCCTGGGTCTGTCACTCCTGGCCCGGACCTGCTCACATCTGAAAAAGCAAGAGGTGTGTGCGGGGAGCGGGCTGCTGGCCGGCCAGCCCTGGCCCCTTGCCCAGGGGTTCAGCGACTGCAGCCCAGAAGCCAGGGACAGGGTCTCTGGGACTTCAGCCCCAGGCCTCCGAGAGAGGACACCACAGCTAGGAGCCGGGCACGCCGGGGCCCAGAGCGCAACGGTAGGTTGTATGAGGTACATTTTGGGGCGAGTTGCTAGACCCCCTCTGGGCCCGTTTCCTTGGGCAGCGGGTAATGAGAGGAGAACGGTGCCAGCTAGGTGCTCCTTGGGAAACTCACAGATGGGTTCTGTTGGCCCAGCGCCCGGCGGAGCGTCTCCCTGTGATACCCGCTCCCTTCTTCCCTCTCAGCCTCAGTGTTGAAGAGGCGGAGTGATGGAGTAGGGAGGACACGGGCTTGGCAGTCAGGCCTGTCTGGGTTCGAAACCCTGCACAGTCTCTTTCTAATGTGTAAGTGACTTTTAGGGCTGTTCTGGGATGAAAGGAGTCGGGCCTGTAGGCCTGCCGGGGAAGGGTCGGTGCCGCGCGGTGGCCCTGTCTCTGAGCACCCACCTCCAGGGCCCTGTCTGTCGGAAGCCTTAGTCTGTGGTATTGGTAATCCTCAGCCTCCAGGGCCAGGCTGGAAAATCACTTTTGCATCTGGTGTTATTTTGGGAACGAGAGATCGTTTTGTGCCTTGAGGGCCCATGGGACATTTGAGCTGCCTGGTGAGCAGAGGCAGCCTGCTTGGGGTGCCTGTGGGGGGTGGGGTGGGCAGGGGGCTCTGCTGAGCAAGCCCCGCCCCCACCCCTCCCCCACTGTGGTGTGTCTGAGGAGGAGGGCCTGGGAGCAGTTGGCAGTGGGTCTCTGGAAACTTCCAGGGCGCTTCCCTGACAATTAGCCATCTGAGATTGCCCCTCCGCGGGAGGCCCTGTGTGAACACACCTCCTGGGACACAGAGCTCACCGCCTCCCAGCCTGGACCATGCCTGGGCAGCTCTGATACAAGGAAATACTTTCCCACTTGGAGCTGACACCCCTCTTCCGATGATGCACCCCCACACACACACACCCACGCACACACACACCCACACACACCGGGAGGGCGCGGCCCTGCTCTCAGGGCCCCTAACCCATCCGCTTTGCCGTCCTGGGAGAGCCTGCAGTGGCCAGGATTCCCTGAGGCTGCGGATGGGTCTCCAGTCCCCTCCCCACCTCCTTCCCCTTCTGGACAGGCCCAGACGATCCCTGTCCCTCCCTGAGCAGAGTCTGGGGCTGAGTATGGGACTGGGGAGGAGCTCCTGGGCAGGACTGCCACCTCCCTAAGCACACACGGATCCTTCTGGCAGCTGCTTTACCCTTTCATACATGGGACTTACTGCCTCAGCCTTGTCCTCCCCCCGCCTCCGCCCCTCCCCATCCCCCCCTTCCAGTCTTTGTGTGGGGTTGAACACCTACTCTGTCCCTGGCACTGTGTCAGATGCTCATGTACAGCCTCCCATCCAGCCAGCTAAGGTCTACCCGTGAAGGCCACTATCCCACTGGACAGAGGAGGAACATGGGGCTCCAGAGCCTCGAGTTACTGATCCCCATGCTGGGTCACTTGGTGAGGGCCGCACATGTCCTCCGAGCCGGGCAGGGAGATTGGGCATCTTGCTGGAAAAAGGCTTCGTTTGGCCAGCGAGTAAATATTTGCTGGGCCCCTGCTCTGCATCAGGCCCGTGCCAGAGCCCTGGGAATATGGCAAGGAGTAAGGCGGCGGCCCAGACCTCATGGAGCCGAACATTCGGGGTGGGGGTTGAGGGGGGTGGACAGAAACAGTAAACAGAGCAAAAGGATGAAGGTGCCTTTGGCCAGGGATTAAAGGAAAAGGATAAAACCGGGAAGGCTTATCAAGTGAGGGGAGCAGAGAGGGCACGTGACCTGGGTGGTGAGGAAAGGCCTGTCCCAGCTGCGCACTGGCTGATGAGCAGACAAATGAAATGGGGTCTGTCCACATGACGGAGTGCCATGCAGCCGCGAAGAGAAATTAAGTGGTGCCCTGTGTCACAGCACAGAGCAGCCCTTGGAAACGTTATGCTAAGAGAGAAGCCGGAGCCACAGAACACAGGCCTCGGTGTGGCACAAAACCAACTCTGCCTCTTCCCAGCTGTGTGGCTTCGGTGATGTTGCCTCCCCTGTCTGAGCCTTGATTTTCCCATCCATGAGATGGGGCTCCCTGGAGGGGATATGAAGCTTGGCCAGGTGACTTATACCTATTAGATGCCCCAACAAGTGACAGCTGTCAACATCAGCATCATCACTGCCGCTTCTCTTTGGAGAGCTACTGAGTTAAAGTGGCTCCTCGCGGTTTTCTTTTTCAGTGGCTCCTGGAACTGCATGGCTTTTTGTGCAACCCCTGTCCTTGAGGGTAAGGCATGGTCCTAGCTGCTCTGACTTTAATGTCCTTTTATGCATTATTTGAACGTAGCCATGGCTTCCCTGCTTCTTGATGGAGAGGGTCATTCTTTCCGTTTTCTTTCCTTGGTTTGCCGCTTTCCTAACATGGTGACAGTCTAATCTGAACTGAAGGCCCAGATGCAGAAGCATAGCAAGAGTCCTTCCTTGTTTGTCTGGATGGGGAAACTATGGCCACATTTGTTTTTTCCTCTTTGCTCAAAGGTCAGTGTAGTAATAATAATAATAGCATTCCATCCCCATTTGGGGAACAGTTGGGGAAAGGTTATGTGACTTGCCCAGGGTCACTGGCCGGCAGGTCTTAGAGCTGGGATTTTGCACTCAGTCTGCCTGGCTTTGGGGTCTATGTTCTTCATTAGCCAGCCCTTGCCTCCTCTGGGATTAAATAACCTTTAACAAAATATGTCACGTCACAATGGAGTCTTTTGCATCTTTCCCAAGCCATGGAACAGGTGTGTCTGGTATCCCCTGGTGTCATCATTTCCAAAATGTTCCCAAATGTCCCAGCCTCAGGCTGGTTTGATGACAACCCTCTGGGCCCCCCTGGGGTCTCGCCAGACCCCTCAGACCCCAAGAGCTCCTCCCCCAGATGCTCCAACCGGAATCTGAGACCAAGCCCTTTGGTCCCGAGCACTTGTGCAGTCTGAAGGGAGCACACTTGCCCCAGGCCAGCCTCAGCACAGACCGGGCTCTTGGGGACAAAAGCCAGCTGTCCCCTGACTCTCTGCAGGAGCAGTGCAAACACAACCAGCTTCTGCATGGTGAGGAAACCCAAGGCCAGGGCCTTTGACGTCATTAGGAGACACACATGCATGTGGGCTGCTGAACTCGCTCCCACGAGAGAGGAGAAGGACTGTTAATAAACTGGAAAGTTTGGAAGAATCCCCAGCTAGGAGACAGCCTCCTCATTCAGGTTCCCCAAAATCACCTGTTGCCCAAGCCCAGTCCAGGTCTGTCCACCACCATGAATACTTTGTCCCCGGTGGCTGTTTTAAAAGATGGAAGAAACTGGTGTTTGCTTTTCCTTTTTCTGGCAGGGAGGCTAGGTGGCACAAGAATTAAATGAGTCAGTACACGTGAAACACTTAAAACCGTGCCTTATCGTATTATACACAGTAAGTGCTCAATAAATGTTAATTATAGTCATTGTGGTTGTTACTATCCATCCTGATTCTTGCTAAGCTTGGAAGGTTCTCTCCCTCCAGAGGCCTGGGCAGAGCTGGCTCTAACTGGCTGTTGGCATTCAGCCTCCCTAGAAGCTCCGGCGCCCATCACCTCTTCCCATCCCCTTTCTGGGCCTTGGTTTCCCCTCTGTGAAGAGGGATGGGCTTCATGACTCTTGTGGTCATTCGCTGAGGAAGGACATTTGACCCAGTGTTACAGGAGCAGATTCTGTGGCCAGCCCGCCCATAGCCCTAACCCCAGCTCTGCTCCGCACACTCTCTGTGATCTCAGGCATGGTCCTCAGGCTTCCTGTGCCTTGGTTTCCCCATTTGTAAAACGTAGGTGACAGTAGGAACCAAGGGAGTTTCTGTGAGGATTAAACAAATTAATCCATGTGAAGTGCTTAAATGCCACACAGTTAACACCCGAGAGGTGCTAGCTTTTAGCTGTGACATCAGCGCTTCCAGGTCCAACTATGCTGAAATTGGACCGTGGTACTCATTCAGGGGAGATGTGTTGTTAGACAGGAATGCATCTTCTCTCCTTTTGGCCACAGACAAAGCCAGGGGTAAGAGTGAGAAGGAAGAAGAGGGGTGCAAGTTGAGGGGAGCCACGCGAGGGTCGTGGTGCTGCTCACGAGTGAGACAGTCGCAGCCTTGGTGACAGGCGATGAAAGCCCATAAGCTTGTGCATGTGCTTGTAGCCTGCTAAGAGAGGACAGTCCAAAGCATTTTGGGAATCGCTTTGCCTATGTGTTGGAAAAATTGCAAAATAAGGTGGCTTGGCTCTCAGCTAGAGTGAAGGTTTCTTAGACAGGACAGGGAAATGGTCTGCACCATGGGTGATGGAGAGGCCCCCTGGGGACACTTCAGGAGTGGGGACATTGAGGCTGATGTCTCAGCCCCGTGCCCCTGAGGTGGGGCATGGTGGCCTCCGGAGTTCTCGGCCGGATGCCTGTGCTGAGATCTGGTACTTAGGGAAAGTGTGGCATCTGGTCTACCTGGGGTTGCTCCTGGTGCCAAATGCAGCTAAGAGCTCCAGAGCCTGGCCTTGGGTCCTTCACTGTGCTGTCCTGCCCTCCCCAGCCTGGTCCAGCTGCCAGGCAGTGAGGCAGCTGGCCGCAGCGGGAAGAAGGTGACATTTGGGCTGGAGAAAGTTGACATGAGTCCCAATTCTGCTCCTCTGTGAATGAATGGCCAGGGCAAGGTGGCCACCTCTGTGACTGGGGATCGTGCGAGGTGGTTGTGGGTGGCATATACAACAGTGCCTAGAACCTGCTGGTATGAAAGGGAAAGGGTTCAGCTGGCTTTGAGCAAAGCCACAACTGTTTTTGGTGGGTCTGGAGTTGGCAGAGGTTTGAGACCGGAGCCAGAACAGGCCACAGAATAAAAATGATAGTATCTGACATTTGGGTGGCCTTTGAATTTTACACACTTACCTTATTTGAACCTCCCCAGACCCTTAGGATGTAGCTGGTGGCATTCCCACTTTACGGATAAGCAAACCAAGACAAAAATGAAAATAATGCCCAAGCTTTGCAGAAGGTCATTTGGTATTCTGGTTAATGTATCTTTCCTGCTCCCTGACATCACTAGGTGGGGGGAGTCTGGGCCTTAGAATGGTGGGCAGAGGAGAGGGAGGGCACCGGCAGGACCCCACTGGGCCCTGGCACTCAGATGGGCACAGAGGTGCACTGTCATTTTGCAGAGTTGACAGAGGACCCTTGGAAGCCCTGGCAAGTGGCCTTGAACCCCAGCAGCAGTGTTTGCCAGCCCCAGGAGGTCATCTGGGTGTAAGAACTGTCTTCCACATTCCCTGGGATGACTCTCCACGGAGATGACGAGAAAGGGGGGGCTAGAACGGTGCCAGACTTGTAGTAGGTGTTCACTAAATGCCAGTCGTTCCTACGGTTCTTATTAATTGGTATCGACCACAGTTGTTATTCCTGCCGTGATTTCCCCGTACAGGCCCTGGACTGGACCCCGAAGTGCAATTAGTCCCATGCAGGGGTGGGGAGGGGGGGTG
The DNA here is from genome assembly GCF_024362965.1 of Panthera pardus. Lineage (NCBI taxonomy): Eukaryota > Metazoa > Chordata > Mammalia > Carnivora > Felidae > Panthera > Panthera pardus. The sequence goes on along the minus strand of NW_026526777.1, from coordinate 58,648,592 downwards.
GTTGGAAAGGAAGTGTTTGGGGAAGCAGCTCTTTCCTCTGCTGTTACCAGAGGAGGAAGGAGCAGGGGAGGTGCAGCCATGCAAACTCCTCTCTGTTTCTTTGGGGCCACTGACTTTTCTAAGAGCCTTAACTTAAATGTGCAGGAACTGGGATTTTGTTTTTATTTTCCTACTTAGTAAAAATTGGCGAAATGGCCCGGGGAAGGCCTTGATGTGGATAGCAGATTCTTAGCACTATTTTGAACTTTTCCTTATGGAATATTATAAACATACACAGAACTAGAGAGAATGGTACGATGACCCCTATGGACAATTGTATTTCATTGCCCCCAGATTATTTCAAAGCACATCCCAGACATTTTGATGGTTTTAGTCAAGGGCCTGTCGTGTGGAGGCGGAGATGTCTAGTTTGTTGGGGTGGGTTCCCAGGACAAAGCGTAGAGTTCCTTAAACAGCCCTTGGCCACGTTGACCCAACTGGGGAAGCTGGAGGCCGGGCCAGTTTCCCAGCCTTGAAGACCAAGCGATGCCTGCCCAATTCAGAGAAGTCTGTGTCAAAGGCGTTGTGTCTACAGGTGGCTACGGGAGGCCAGGCTCGTGCGTCCCCATCAGGCGAGGACTTTCCTGGGCTCGCATCAGGTCAGGAGTGCCCCAGGCTCTTGCCGTCATGCCTCGGCTCCCCAGGCAGGACTGGGACTCTGCTGAGTGGCTCCACAGGCCCCGCCTGCTGCCCTCCTTGCCCCTTGCCTGCTGGCAGAGTTGGGCAGTGGCACCTGCCTTTGCCCCGAGACAGGTTGGTCCCTCACCTTGCTTGGCCTCTGGACACTCTGAGCGCTCTTCCCTGGCCTAAGCGACCAGGCTTTCCCGGCTTCCTCCCGCCACACTGTGTCAGTCCCGGGCTTCCCTAGGCCTCTGCCAGGTCCCCTTCCCTTCTCACCACGTGGTCTCTTCCACCCTGCTGCTTCTAATGGTGCTGCTTTTGGAGCCTGGCACATAACAGGTGCTTGGCAAATTTTAGTTGCAATTCCTGTATTAGTTTCAATAATATTCTGATATATTTTTAGGAACATATACTACCCCTTGCACCTTACAGTGCTTGGCACCCAGTGGGCCCTCAACCCAGTTTAGTTAAAAAAACAAACCGTGGGCCTGAGTCCCATCCCTGTTCTGCTCTGAGCATTGGCCATGCCCTGTCAGCTCACCCCTTGCTCTCCTCAGGTGCACGTGCTGGGGCTGGGTCACAGGGTCCAGCGCCTACTTGTGAACAAAGGGTGTGCTTAAGGCTTCTTCCCATTGTTGCACACTCACAGCCTTAGAGTCCCTCCCTTAGTCCCCATGGCCCCCGTGCACCGTGGGGAGTAATAATCCTGTATTGTGATAATAACAGCAGCTACCCTGAGCACTCTGGGTGACAGGCCCCAGGCTGAGGATTTGTGTCTGCATTATCATTTGCCTGTGAGATAGACAGTACCCACATTTTACGGCCGACAGATGGAGGCACAGAGAAGCCAAGTCACTTACCCAAGGTCACACAGCCCCTTTCTGCCAGGTGCCAGACAGGCAGTCTACAGGGGAGGGCCGTGTGCCAAAGCTGCAGATGCAGGAGGTTGAGGGGTTGGTGCTCCCTACCCTGAGCCTCCATCTTTCCCCCAGACGTGGGCAGATGGGGGGCGGCGGGTGACGGGGAGGCTTTCCCAGGAGAGGGAAGACCATGCGGAAGGTGGGGGGCGTGAAGTGCTTGGCCCGGTGCCTCAGTCACCTGCGTGGGTGTTGTGTGGGCTGTGCTAAGTCACATCGCCCCACTGCACGTCAGTTTCTCCATCCATGAAATGGGGAGATGACGCTGCATCCGTCTCCAGTAGTGGTTGCCCGCACCACCAAGAATGAAGCCTCCTGTAATCTGTGGACTTGGGGTGAAAACCTCATGTCAGTATAGGTCCATGGATTAGCAAATGCAGCACAGAGAGGGTTGGGGAGGTGAGAGCCGGGGAGGTTATGCGTGGGGCCGGGGGATGACGGAGAATATGGGATATCTCTACTTTCTGCTCGGCGTTTCTGGGAACCTAAAACTGCTTTAAAGAATGAAAATCTGTTTTAAAACATTGTGACAGGACGCTACGAGTTATTTCTGTGCGAGCATCTGTTGTTGTCAGCGTAGTATTTTTTGCGCCGTCGTCCATTCATTTATTTGCTCATTTACATATTTTATACGTGGGTTTTCATCCCCAAGGACCCAGACACATGAAATGCGCTGCCTCCTAGGGTCAGCTCACAGCTGGGCAGAGCAGTCCCGTGGGCTCTCGTGGGCTCTGCTCCCCCAGGGTGGCACATCCAGGGCCAGGCCAGGAGTCACAGCACTGCAGAACTGCAACCTGGGAGTGAGGTGGGGTCAGTGGGAGGGGCAGCAGTCTGGGAGGTGGGTTGGGAGCCTGTGGGAGGGCAGAGGAAGTGCCCCATTGAGACGCCTGGACCATGACAAAGATTTTATGCCCGAAAAGACTTGAGCGATTTGCAATTTAGAAAGTGCTTTTCTGGCTGTTGAGGGTAGGCAAACTTAGTATGCGTGCCAGTCTGGGTGGGACTGGAGAGCTGGGGCCGAGGCTGTCCCAGGCTCCCAGATGGCCACATGCCTGGCCCTGGCCAGCAGGGTGGGGCGGAGGCAGCGAGGCCTGCACAGTGGGCATCTTCCTCCTCTCTGCCCACACTCTTTCCCAGCGCCAGCCTCCCCAGCCTGTGCCTCCCGCCCGGCACTCCTTGGGCATCCCTGGGGCCTGGCCCAGCCCTGTCTGCTGGAGCCTGCCACAGAGAACTACTTTATTTGAGTCCATTTTGCACATATGGAAATAACTAGAGGCCTCTGTATTTAATTTGGCTCAGCCAGGAAGATTTTTGGCTGTGTGTGTGTGTGTGTGTGTATTCTGAAAAATCTTTCCGAGTGAGCCCCAGGGGTTGGAAGCTCTGGTCGTCTTTATGCAGTAAAAAGTCAAAACCAACAAGGACTACCCTGGCTTAGCTGGGGGTGAGGGTCTGGCAGAGTATATAGAAAATAGCTATATAGAGAGAAAAGGAAGAGGGCAATGCCATACACAGATGAGATCATAGTCAGGGAAGCTGTTTTGTAAACTTTATTGCTTGAGACCAGGTAAGCAGTGGGAAGGATGCAGGGAAAGGGGCTTCTGAAAGTATAAAGCTCTGTACAGATCCACAAGAGACATTTCTGGTTTCCCAAGCAGGAAGTGCTTAGTTTGGTGCTTGGCTGGAGGACACTTATCCTGAATCCCTCTTTTTGGCCTTGACAATCCCAGCAAAAGACTCTCTACTGAGCCCTTCTTCTCTGATCAGCAGTGGGAGCACAGCAGAGACAGCCCCACATGCCTACACAGGGGTTTGTAGCTGGCAAAGTGTGTCCCCTCTTGATTCCCACATTTCTGTTGGGCAAGAAGGGCAGGAATGATCCACACTGCAAAGATGAGACAACCAGAAGCCCAGAGAGGTGAGGTAACTTGCCCCAGGTCACTCAGCCCAGAAGTGGGAACCTCATCTCAACATGGTCTGATCTCACCGATCTTCCCCATACTCTCTGTGGGTGCTTCTGGAGCCATGAGGGCATTGTTCCAAATACAGAGACAGGCAGAGGAGGCGGCCGAGGGTGGGCAGAGCAGAGCTTCCAACCCCAGGAGACCACCTGAGAGTCCAGTTTGAGAATAAACACCAGGTTATCACAAGGCTCTTTTCTTTTCTTTTCTTTTCTTTTCTTTTCTTTTCTTTTCTTTCTTTTCTTTTTTTTCTTTTTAATGTTTATTTATTTTTGAGACAGTGAGAGACAGAGCATGAACGGGGGAGGGACAGAGAGAGAGAGAGGGAGACACAGAATCTGAAGCAGGCTCCAGGCTCCGAGCTGTCAGCACAGAGCCAGACACGGGGCTCGAATCCACGGACCATGGGATCATGACCTGAGCTGAAGTCGGACGCTTAACCAACTGAGCCACCTAGGTGCCCCATCAGAGGGTTTTTCAAATGATATCTTGACCATATGGAACTGAGAAATGAGGGCATCTGGGAAATTGAGGCTTGGTGGCTATGATGGCCACGTGGTTTTGGATCAGAACCAGTGTGGTGGCATTACATTGGTAAGGTCTTGTAAAAGTTAAATACATGATGCAGCAGAGCAGAAGGCCCTGACGTTCCCACTAGCCATGCAGAACTGTGGGAAGTCTTGGATCCTGCCCCTCGGGACTTGGTGTTCTAAATCAGGTTCCCTGGGAATGGCTGAGCCTGGGTCCGCAGATCAGACTGCTGCTCTTTGAGATGGGTCCTCTGTGAGCATGGCAGCAGGCAAGAAGGTGGCCAATGGGGGAGGAGCAGGCCGAGTATGGCGAGCAATAGGGAGCGGTGAGGACTAGGGTGGAGGAAGAGCATGCCCCATCTGGGTGTGGCTACCCCTGCTCTGTCTGTCATCAGGCAGGACCCTGGGCCCAGTATGGCCAGATCCTCAACCGTTTCTCTCCCCAAGAAAAGTCAGAAGCCTGGATTTGCATTTAAAGGAGAAAAAATACCTTCTAGATGTCAAGTGTGGTGATTTATTATAGCTTTGGAGGGTTTTTTGTTTGTTTCTTTTTTAAATACTCTTTAGGCCCAGGGCTGCTGACCTGGAGCTCTGTGTTGAGACCCCGTGAACCATGAGCAGAGAGACTCTCTGGCTTTCAGGGAGCTCTGTGAGGTCTACAGTGTCTGTATGGGGGAGGGGAGCATCAGGCCTCCCACCCAGCTTTGCCCCGGCGGCAAGGCTCAGGGTCCCGGATGGGCCTCACCCTGCCTTGGCCTGGCCCAGATAGCACTGGGGAGAATAAAGGGCTTTTTCATAGCCTCTCTGTGGAAAGGCTGCCCATCCTGGGCTTGACTGCAGGACTGGTGTTGAAGCCTGATTATTCTCCTGGTTTAGGCCTATCCCCAGCTTAATGCTCCGGACTCCAGGATGTACGGTGAGATCCCAGGTAAGTTGAAAACCAACTGCTCTGGGACTAATGGCGATGCCACTAGGACTGGCCCCTCACCGAGCCGAGGCCATGGCTGGACTTGACTGCAGGGTGTTTGTGTCGGCCCCGGGCGCCTGCCCTCGTGCAGAGTTTCATGGCCAGCCCTTTGCCAGCTGGCTTTCAGCCTAAGTAAAAGGGCACATTCACCAACTTATGGAGTGAGACTCTGTTTCTGCTTCCTGTCTGCTGTCCCGCCAGAGCCGGTCTGGCCTCACAGCCTTCCCAGGATTGTGGGAGATGGGCACAGGGCAGAGGTAGGCCCAGGGGAACTGAGCCGGGGTCCCCAAGGAGTGGGACCGCATGAAGCCCCTGTCCCCCTGTGACTCAGGCCTGGAGAGCAGTGTTCTGGGTGCAGACCACATATCTGTATCTCGGAGAAACATTCTGCAGCCGTTTAATATTTCTGAGGCCCAGCTGCAGGGTGAGGGAGTGAGCCCCATCTCGGCTGTGCAGTGTGTCAGTGACCCAGCTAAGCCTCGCTCCCCTCCAGGCCTCGGGGCCCCTGCTTGCAAACCAGAGAGGAGTGAGCCCTGCCCTGGGTTCACAGGGAGTGAACAAGGGGGCCCAGCTGAAATGCCAGGGGACAGTGTGATAAGGGGATGCCGCCCAAGGGTCTTAGAAAGAAATGAGAGGGGTTTGGTCCCGCGGCCCTTGGTCCAGGGGAGAAGGTCAGATGAGGTGCGGTTGTGGGAGGGTGCACCTGGCATAGAGCTCTCTGTGTTTGTTGAATGGACAGATGAGTGATACTGCCTTCCAGGTTCATGTGGGCTCCTTAGTCACCAGTAGCATCCATCACTCATCCATCCATCCATCCACAAATACTAACTGAGCACCTGCTTGTGCTAAGCCCTGTTCACAGCACTGGGGATGCCTGATCCAGAAACAGAAGTAGCACAGGCAGCCACACCTCCACCCTTATGGAGTCAGCTTTCTCACAGCAAGAGACAGACTTACAGAACAAATGGATGGAAAAAAGATAGTGAGGTGTGCTATGAAGAGACCCAAGAGCTCGACATGACCGAGACAGTGGAGGTGGCACTTGTAGATCTAGAACCCCTTTTCCTTCCCTCCTGCCTGGGTGACCCCTTTCCTCCCCACATTTGCCATGCTCTGAGCTCCATGGGACCCCCTGGGCAGGCACCCATGCACCATGCGGGGCCTCCCCTGGCCTTGCATTGGGCTCAGTGTTTATGAACAACCAAGACCCTCATCCCCATGGGAGCCCCCAGGATCATAAACATTCAAGGGATATCTGATTGCAGGTTCCAAGGGCTGCCCTCCCACCCGTCCCTGTCTCCAGGACCCTGAATTCCCATCTCCAAAGCCCGTTCTGGTCCTCCGGGTTATTTTAATGGGACTGACTCACAAGCAGAGAACTGGGACAGTCCAGCCCATCTCCAGCAGGCTGGAGACAGATTTTCTTTATGTTTAGGAGTGAGGCCTGGGCTGGGGAGACTGGAGCCACCACTTCCCCAGGGCCAGAAAGATGACCTTGGAAAACATGTTGACAGGACAGGGTGAGGGCCTGGCTGCATGCGCTGGCTTCACAGGACAGCAGACTTTTTTCTTCTCTCTGGCTGTGCGCGGATGAGAACAAGCCCCAACTGAGGAAGGGTGCTGCCGAGGCCCTTCCTGGATAATTCCCTCTAATTAGGCAGGGTATTGGCTGTCTGCAGGGCTCCTTGCCAGGGCGCCATTCACCTGAGTCCATCACATTGCCTCGAAGTGGTGGCCGTCCCCCCACCCCAGGCAAGTGGGAAATCGAGGCTCAGGGAAGCTGGGGTTGGAGATTTTCCCTGTCACTCATGTTGTCATGACATTAGGATGGAGGCAGACCTTGCAGAGCTGTGCAGGGCGCTCAGGACCAGAGGGCAAGGAGCAGGAGCTGGCTGCCACCGCCACGCGCCCGCCAGCTTGGGCGTCCAGCCAAATGGCCCCTTTCCTGCTATGCTCGAGAGGTCTGAGAAGACCCCACCATTCCTAAGCGCTGCCTACATATCCCTGTGGCGCCTGCCCATCCCGCCGGGAGCTGCTGACAAGCAGGGAAATGCTGGATGCTGGTTCAGTAAGCATAACTCTAAAAATAGGCTCTGCTTTGAGAAGTTTATTGTTCAGAGCTGTATATTTTTATATGTATACAGAAAGATACTCCTGTAGATCAAGGTGCCGGGTAATTAGAGATCATGCTATAGCCTGGGAGGTATATCTGGGCCAGATCTTGTCTAGGCCTCGGCAGGGCAGGCCTCAGGGTAGGGAGTCAGCAGGCCGGGACTTGGTTGTGGCTCTCTTCCCTGAGATAAGGGGGCAGTCAGCAGAGAGGCAGCTGGGCACCCATGTAGGGATTCTTTAGAAGCAGCTATTATGGGCTCAGGGTCCAACTGGGAGGTCTGTGGGCCCCCTTCTTGCAATGTGGCACAGGCTTGGAGTGAACCCCCATTTTCTCTTGATTGAGACCTCGGGCCAAGGTATGGTTGAGACCTGAAGTTGGCCAAGCCTTGGCCCCAGCCTGCTGGTGGGAGGCGTCAGGCCCCCTCAGCAGCCCTCTGACACCCTTCCCTGCCCCACAGGGAGCAGGGAGACCCCCAGAGGATGGGCCCTACCTGGCTACATCCCCCCCTAACAGCTCAAATCTCAGGGACCCCAGACCCATGCCTAACCCTAACCCTAAGCCTAACCCTAAACCCTAACACCTAACCCTAACCCTAACCCCTAACCCTAACCCTAACCCTACCCCAATACCAGAACCCTCCACCGAAACCTAAGCCAGCCTCGAACCCTATCCCTCCAATAGAGCTGCCCCATCGCATGGGCCGTCACTTCAGACTTCGAGGGAGATCACGAGTCCGGAGTCACTTCGGCCCTGGCGAACTCCATGGACGAAACCCTAATCCTAGCTACTGCTCTCTCCCCATGGGGACCCAATAGAAAAGTCTGACAACACCACGCACCTAGGGTCCGGAAGCGGTGCAGGATCACTCAGCAGGGAACCTGGAAGCTCACCATGTCTTTTCCCAGGCCTGGCTGCAGCTGCCTGAGAGGATTCCTGAGGCCTCCCCGACCAGGGTCCCATCGACTTGTGTGGCCTTGGCAGCCAAAGACTGATCCTGACCGGCACCCTCCCTTGTGCCCTCAACTGAGCCCTCGGGGAGACCACTGTCCTGCTGTGGGTTCAGCGCCTGGATCCTCCTGTATGTATATATCTATATATCAATATATCTATATATCTATATCTATATACATATGGATTATGTTTATTCATTGGAGAGAGACAGAGTGCAAGTGGGGAAGAGTGAAAGAGAGAGGGGCACACAGAATCTGAAGCAGTCTCCAAGCTCTCAGCTGGCAACACAATGCCTGACCTTGGGCTCGAACTCACGTACTGCAAGATCGTGACCTGAGCTGAAGCCAGATGCTTAACCAACTGAGCCTCCCAGATGCCCCAAGAATGGACCTCTTTCTTTGGCCACATACAGAAATATGAACTCATAAGACATTAAATAGCAAAAGTAGTCAAAATGGCAGAGTAGTAGGGGGACCCTGGACTTGTCTTCTCCCTTGTACACAGTACACAGCTACATCAACTACAAATCATTTTGAACATCTAGGAAATAGATCTGAGAATTAAGAAAACAATGTACATAATTTGAGTGAGAGACGTGGCAGGCATTCTGTGTGGAGACATAAATTGGGGGTGAGAAAAGACTCAGTGTCAAAGAGGGGATAGAACTCTTTTTGCAGAGAGGAGAAAGACAGAAGGGGAGAGAGAGTACTGCATTGGGTTCACTTAATCAAAGCACTCCTCCCAAATAATTTAACTTGGGAATTGGGAGGAATTTAATATTGCACATTTTTGCAAACATTGGAGCTCAAATTATGAGAGTTCATAAGTGTGTGTCATTTTCCAGAATCAAACCTGGTGGGATGTGATGCTCCTGGGGTTGGGGCAGAGGCACAGAGCAGAAAGCATGCCGTGGGGAAATCCTGGTTTGCACTGGCAGAGAATGTTCCCCCTCCTGGAGTACATTTGGAAGAGGGTTTATAGTCTCTCAAGAACAAAAGACCCCCTGGTACCTTTGAGCAACTGTTCAACAGCAAGGACAGAGTCCCACACAGTGGGTACATAACCTGGTCACAGATTTCCCTGTGCGTTACCATAAACTCCAGGCCCTTGCTCGGGCATACAATTGTTTTTCCAGCACAGAAGGGACCAGGTGTAGTGGTGAGAGGCTCTCCTCCAGAGGAGGGGATTGGGTCCACAGCTTGCTGAGTCCTGTAAGATTTGGAGTTTTTAATACCAGCCATGCACCAGAGATAAAACACAGGAGAGCTGTGATGCCAGGCATGTCAATGTCCCAGGCAGAGATGAGTTGAGGGCAGAAATATGATGGAAACCTGAGACATAGAAGAGGAGATTTCTTTTCTGTTATGGATCCCTGAACAACAGTGGGCGTGAGATCTCCCACCTGGGACAGAAGAGCAAGGTGATGCCATCTTCCCTCTTCGCCCACTGCCCACTTGCAAGGTCAGAATTCAGAGAGCAATTCAACACCCCTAGTGGAGGCTGGGGCTGCTTATATCAGCCACCTTCTACTCATCCACCACCCCCCTGTCGTGTGGGTTCTCTTTACCAGGACCGTTCTGCCAGCAGACATTTCCCCCAGGGAACCAAGACAGTCCTTCCTGTCATGGATGCACCAGGTCTTCTGATCACAAAGTGCTCCAAATTATCAGCTCTAGTGTGGTGGAAATAGCACCAGCGTTTTTCTTTTTTTTTCTTTTTTTCTTTTCTTCTTACTTTTCTTTTTTTCCTTTCCTTTCCTTTCCTTTCCTTTCCTTTCCTCTCCTTTTCCCTTTCCCTCTTCCCTTCCCTTCCCTTCCGTTCCCTTCTCTTCCCTTCCCTTCCCTTCCTTTCCTTTCAATTACTTTCCTTTCCTTTTTTTCTTTTCCTTTGAGATGCAGCAAAGTTAGTCCTAAGAAGAAAATACAATGCAATCCACTCCTATCTCAAGGAACAAGAAAACTCAGTAGAACAGATCAATGAATCGAAGAGCCTTTTTTCTTTATGAAAAAAAAAATTGATAATGGTATAGCTAGACTTCTCAAAAAGAATAGAGTGGTCCCAAATAAATGAAATCTCAAATGAAAAATAACAGACCACAATCAACACCACAGAAATATAATCAATTATTATAGAATAGTATGAAAAATGATATGCCAACAGTCTGGACAACCTAGAGGAAGTGGACAAAATCTTAGACACCACACCCTACAACAACTCAAAATGGGAAGTAATAGAAAATTTTTACAGACCCATCACTAGCAAATAAATTGAATCAATTATAAAAAATATCCTAAAAAAATAAGAGTCCTGGTCCAGTTGGCTTACCAGGGGAATTCTACCAGACATTTAAAGCAGATTTAATATTGCTTCTTTGAGAAGGATAGGATCCAAAAAAGTAGAAACGGAAGGAAACCTTCTGGACTCATTCTATAAAGTGAGCATTACCTTGATTCTTAAACCAGACAGAGACCTCACAAAAAAGGAGAATTACAGACCAATATCCATGATGAACATGGATGCAAAAATTCTCAAGAGGATAATATCATATCGATATCAATAGTACACAAAAATTATTCACCGTTATCAAGTGGCATTCATTCCTAGGCTGTAGGACTGCTTCAAAATTACAAAATTAATCAAGTGAAACAACACAGTAATAGAAGAAAAGAACCATATGACTCTGTCAATAGATGCACAAATGGCATTTGTCAGAATACAGCATCCTTGATTTTTTTAATTTTTAATTTTTAAAATTTTATTTTTAATATACTTTACTGTCAAATTGATTTCCTTTCAACACCCACTGCTCATCCCAACAGGTGCCCTCTTCAATGCCCATCACCCACTTTCCCTCTCCCCACCCCCCCATAAACCTTCAGTTTGTTCTCTGTATTTAAGAGTCTCTTAAGGTTTGCTTCCTTCTCTCTCTGTTTATAATTTTCCCCTTCCCCTCCCCCATGGTCTTCTGTTAAGTTTCTCAGGATCCACGTAGGAGTGAAAACATATGGTATCTGTCTTTCTCTGACTGACTTATTTCACTTAGCATCATTTTTTAACAAAAATCCTCAAGAAATTCAAGATAGAAGGAACGTACCTTAACATGACAAAAACCATATATGAAAAGCCCACAACTAATATCATCCTCAATAGGGGAGCAGTGAGAGCTTTCCCCATGAGATCAGGAACACTACAGGGATGTCCACTCTCACCACTGTTGTTTAACATAGTGTAGGTAGTCCTAGGCTCCCTCAGCAATCAGACAACAAAATGAAATAAAAGACATCCAAATTGGCAAAGAAGAGGTCAAACTTTCATTTTTCTTAGATGACATGATACTCTACATAGAAAACCTGAACGACTCCACCAAAAAGTTTCTAGAACTAATACATGAATTCAGCTAAGTGGCAGGGTACAAAATCATTGTACAGCAATCGGTTGCATTTCAATACACCAATAATGAAACAACAGAAAGAGAACTCAAGAAATTGATCCCATTTACAATTGCACCAAGAAACATAAAGGACCTAAGAATAAATGTAACAAAGATGTAACGACCTGTGTGCTGAAAACAATAGAAAACTTTTGAAGAAAATTGAAGAAGATCCAAAGAAATAAAAAAAAAAAATCCATGCTCATGGATGGAAGAACAAATATTGTTAAAATATCAATACTACTCAAAGCAATCTATAAATTCAATGCAATCCTAATTAAAATTGCACCAGAATTCTTCTCAAAGCTAGAACAACCCTAAAATTTGTATGGCACTACACATGAATCGAAATAGCCAAAGTAACATTGAAAAAGAAAACCAAAGCATGAGACATCACAATTCTGGACTTGAGCTTCTACCAAAAGCTGTAATCAACACGACAGTATGTACTGGCACAAAAAAAGACACATAAACCAATGGAATAGGATAGATAATCTAGAATTGGACCCACAAATATATGGCCAAGTAATCTTTGACAAAGTAGGAAAAAGTATCCACTGGATAAAAGACAGTCTCTTTAGCAAATGGTGCTAGGAGAGCTAGGTAGCAACATGCAGAATGAAACTGGACCAATTTCTTACACCATATACAAAAATAAACTCAAAAGGAATGAAAGACCTAAAAGGGAGGCAGGAAACCATCAAAACTGTAGAGTAGAAAACAGGCAACAACCTCTCTGATGTCGGTCAAAGAAACTTCTTACTTGACATGTCTCTGAAGGCAAGGGAAATAAAAGCAGAAATGAACTATTGGGACCTCATCCAGATAAAAAGCTTCTGCACTGCAAAGGAAACAATCAACAAAACTAAAAGGCATGGGAATGGCATGGAATGGGAGAAGATATTTTCATATGACATATTAGACAATAGGTTAGTATGCAAAATCTATACAGAACTTACCAAACTCAACACCCAAAAACAAATAATCCAGTGAAGAGATGGGCAGAATTCACAAATAGGAACTTTTCAAAGGAAGACATCCAGATGCCCTACAGACACATGAAAAGATGCTCAACATCAGTCATCATCAGGGAAATACAAATCAAAACCACACTGAGCTACTATCTCACACCAGCCAGAGTGGCTACAATTAAAAACCTAGGAAACAACAGATGTTGGTGAGGATGTGGAGAAATAGGAACCCTCTAGCACTGTTCGTGGGAATGCAAACTGGTGTAGCTGCTCTGGAAAACAGAGTGGAGTTTCCTCAAAAAATTAAAAACAGAACTACCTATGACCCAGCAATAGCACTGCTAGGCATTTATCCAATGGATACAGGAGTGCTGATTCAAGGGCAATGTACCCCAATGTTTATAGCAGCACTTTCAACAATAGCCAAATTATGGAAATAGCCCAAATGCCTACCAACTGATGAATGGATAAAGAAAAAGTGGTTTGTATAAACGATACAATACTACTTGGCAATGAGAAAAAATGAAATCCTGCCATTTGCAACAATGTGGATGAAATTAGAGGGTATTATGCTAAGTGAAATAAGTCAAGCAGACAAAGACAGACATCATATGTTTTCACTCATATGTGGAATTTGAGAAATTTAACAGAAGACCATGGGACAAGGGAAGGGGAACATTTAGTTTCAAACAGAGAGCGAAGCAAACCATAAGAGACTTAAATATAGAGTAAAAACTGAGGCTTGATGGGGAGGAGAGTTCCCTTGATGGGGACTCCCCTTGATGGGGAAGAGAGTCAGGGAGAGAGGAAAATATGTGACGGGCATTGAGGAGGGCACTTATTAGGATGAGCATTTGATGTTGTATGTAACAGTGAGTCACAGGAATATATCCCCAAAACTAGGAGCACACTGAATACATTGTATGTTAGCTAAATTGACAATATGTTTTAATAAAAATATAAAAAATAGAATAAGATGAAATTATGTCTCCTAAAATAAATAAAGAACAAGAGTAAACTAGACATTGACATTAACAATTAATAAATGACTCTTGGGATGCAATGGAAATAAAACCAAAGATGAACAATTGTGACTGTATCAAAATAAACATTGTGCACAACTAAAACCACATACACAAGTTCACACACACACACACACACACACACACACACACAAACCCGGCAATTTAACAAAAGGACCACATCCAAATGGGAGAAGATATTGGCAAAAATTATTTCAAAAACACGGGTTAATAATCAAAATATACAAAGATCTTATACAACTCAACTCTAACACACACACACACACACACACACACACACACAGAGTGATTTAAACAATGGGCAGATGACCTGAATATTTTACAAAGAAGTCATCCACAACCAAAAAATAAAATGAAAAGTTAATGAAATGAAATGAAAAGAAATGAAATGAAAAGAAATGAAATGAAAAATTGCTCAGCATGAGTGTTTGTCCAGAAAATGCAAGTGAAAAGCACAATGAGATATCACCTCAGGCCTGTTTTAATGACTAAAATAATTGTAAGAAATAATACATATTGACAAGGATATGGAAAAAAGTGTATAAATTATCATACACTGTTGGCAGCAATGTAAATTGGTTCCACCACAATAAAAAACAGTATGGAGTTTTCAAAAAAAGAAGAGTAGAAATACAAAGTGATCTAGTCATTCCACCATGAGCATTCATACAATAAAACGAAAACCTAATTCTAATATATGTGAATATTTTGTTTATTACAGAATTATTTATAGTAGCCAAGACATGGAAGGAAACCAATTGCCCATCCAAATATGAATGAATAAAAATGTGGCATATGTACAGTGGAATATTAGTCAGCTATAAAAAATAATGATATCCTGCCATTTGCAACAACGTGAATGGACATTCAGGGTATCATGTATTGTGAAATACATCAGAGAAAGACAAATACCATATTAGTTAATTATATTAAATTTAACACAAAACGTACAAACAAAAAATGAACATAAAATAATGAACCAAATAGGGGCACCTGGGTGGCTCAGTCGGTTGAATGTCTGACTTAGGCTCAGGTCATGATCTTGTTGCTCATGGGTTGGAGCCTTGCATCTGGTTCTGTGCTGACAGCTCAGAGCCTGGGGCCTGCTTCAGATTCTATGTCTCCTCTCTCTGCTGCTCCACTGCTCATGCTCTGTCTCTCTCTTTCAAAAGTAAATGAACTTAAAAAAATTAAAAAAAAAATTAAACCAAACAGACTTATAAGTAGACAGAACAAAATGGTGGCTGCCACATAAGTGGTGATGGTAGGATTTGTGAAGGACACAAAGGGGATTAAGAGATACAAACTTCAAGTTATACTATAAATGTCACGGGGATTTAAAAAGTACAGCATAGGGAATACAATTAATGATATTGTAATAAAACTGTATGATTAAAGATGGTGACTACATTTATATTAGTGAGAATAAAACAATGAAAATAATTTTATATCAATATGTTGTGAACCTGACACTAATAAAGCAATGTATGTGATATAATTCAATAATAATAATAAAATTACCATCCAACAATCCCTTAGAAGTGAGACAGCAGATTTTACATTAGAAACTTTAATGCAAGAGGGGAACGGAATAATAAGTGGAAAATCCTAGGAGAAAGAAAACTACCAAACAAGAATATTATTACCAGAATAATTGTCCATCAAACATAGGACAAAATTGTCCTTTAAACAAGGAGATATCACAATTGCCCTCGTTAAACAAAATTTGATGCAATGTATCACCACTGGGTTTAAAGATGGGATAAAAGCAATAGTTTTAGTTGAAATAAATGGACAGGGGAAAAAAATATCTTATTAAAGTAAAAATATCACTGATTATAATAAATATATAGATAAATAGAATATTGGAATAGTTTTATGGTGGGTAAATCAATTATAATACTAGTAAATGAGAAAATGAGCAAATGTATTGGGAATAATAATAACTACAAAATCTTTAATATATACACAACATAAGAAATAAGTTGTGGTATCAGAACTTAAATAATGTGGATTAATAGTAGTGCACAGCATTTTAATGACACTGATGTTATCTTGTTACCAGATTAAAGAGACATTTATGTCCATAATAGTTTTATATCGTATTTCAACACAGTAATAGCAGATACACAAAGGTTAAAGAGAAAAAAATCAAATTGTATCACCAAAGATGATCAAACCACTAAGAAAGACAGGAGGAACATAGTTAGGAACAAGAGAACTACAAAATATAAAGAAAATTGTTAATAAAATGGAAATAATAAGTTTTTACATTTGAGTAGTTTCTTTAAATGTAAATGGAGAATTATGCCAATCAATGCAGACATATAGATTGTTCAATGAAAAAGAAACAAAAGCAAACTAAAAAATATGTTATTTGCAGGAAACATCTTTGATTTATAAACACATAAATCTTAAAGTGAAGGTACAGAAGTAGATATTTTATGCAAATGTTTACAACAGGGATAGTAAAAAACAGGGGGAGTCAGCTATGCTTAAAATACACAGGAAGTCAATATTTGCGACAAGAGAAAACAAGTTCATTACATAATGACTAAAGGTTTGAATCAATAGCATGATACAACAGTTGTAAATACATGTGTCCCCAACACCTGAATATTTAAAGCCAATATTGATACATCTGCAGGGAGAAATAGACAGCAACATCATAGATAATAGACTTCAAGAACCCACTTGTTATAATTGG